>NC_056741.1:1952648938-1952751438 GCF_019279795.1 Protopterus annectens
CAGAGGAATAGTTAGCCTGCATATGCTGGCGATGCCATGGTCTGTAGCATGTGACAACCCAGGTGTGATGTTGTCACTGTTTTGGTGGTAAACATTAAGACAGTTTTGGAATAATGGGTTTGTTCTAACAGGTAGCATGCTGTGGTATATGTATTAAATACTTTCTGGCATTCCCAGTTAAATTTTATTTCTCTCTTTTATTGGTGTGATATGCAGTCATTAAACGTCTGAATTGTGCGGACTTCAGCATTGATTGTGTATGTCTGTTGCTCTTCTTTATTTGAATTTCACATGTGATGATGCTTCAGGCATTTTTTGTTTTAGAACCCAGTTTGTGGAGGTTAAAAATAATAGTCCAGAAGCATTAGACCAACACTGCATTCAACACAGGGAAGAGGCCTAAGACAACAAAGGTTATTACCCCAAGAAATCGTATTCCAAATTAAATAGGGGAAGAGACTGAGGCAGAAGCAGGAATCAGAGATACTGAACATTTCAACAACAGGAACTTTAAAACTTTATAGCAGTAAAATGAATTTAAAATTGCTTTACAGGGGCAATGACAACCATCATGATACAAGAATTTTAAATAGATCAAGCACATTTAATTCACGTTTTGCACCTCTCTTACCTATAGATGAGAGATTGTGAAACTGACGTTAGATGGTCGCATGCAAACAACAAGAAGCACTTTTTTTAAATTTAACAGACAATGAAAGGAGATTGTTACATTCATTATCTGAGATATATCCATTTTGATCATGAAACCAGACAAGGGGGGAGGGGCAGTGGTGATGAACAATCATAACTGCTCTGATAAAATGCATGACTATCTGTATGATGTTACTTATTTCAGATTGACCTCCAGAAATTAAATTAATTATGCTTTTCGTAGAATTGACTTCTGGTTGAATGCCATGGTAAATGAATTTAAATTATCCTCTGATTTGGTCAAGTTTCTCAAAGTTACTTTTGGAATCCCCAAAACACACAAGCTCCAGAATGATCCACCGCTATGTCCAACAGTGGCTTCTGCAGGATCCAAAACTGAGCCTTTGGCTTGATTGGTTGACAGCAATTTAAATTTTTTTAAGGATAAACCACGCATGTTAAGGGATTATTGGGATTGTTTACTAAAATCATACAATACCTCATACTGTGAGAACTATACATTTGTTACTATACATATGAAGGACCTGTTTTTGGTAACACCCCACATGGCTGGAATGTATTGGTGTTATCAGGATGCCAGTAGTGCTGCATCTCTTTCAAGTGAGGACATTTTAATTATTCACTATTGCATAGGCACTGTGTTAAAAAATAATTCCAAGTACTTTGAAGGTGAATACTTCTAACAAATAATGCAGGTGTCTGTGGAAGCCTCCTGTGCCCCTGTGTTTGCCAAAATTGTAATGGGGTACTGGGAAAAGTACTTCATGTTCAACAGTAACTTTTGTCCCTATATTCTTCTATATCTAAGATTTTTGGACAATATTTTTATTTTATGGACAGATTGCCAAGCAAAGTATAATGAGTCTTTTAGATACATTAATAACAATGTAGACGTTCTTTGTTGTACATGTGACAAGAATAATAAAAAGATTAGTTATGGGATGTCAACATTTCAAGCAACTTTGCATGCAGTGGATGGGAAGCAATCATTTTAGGAAGCTAACTTTATCCAGTGGTTACCTGCATTACTTGAGTAGCCATCTGTTGTGGTAGAAAGCGAGTTTAGTAAAAGGGCAAATGGTGAGGCTATCCAGGTTGATATCTGATGATAGCCAGTTCTTGTTAAAGCAGGACAAACTTATGATAATATTTTTGGAAAGGGCTCACCCCATTGAATTAATAAATAACATAACCATTGAAGTACAGTCAGGAAGAAGGATGAATTACAAACCAGTTTTTGACTAATCAGGATCTTCTGAGTTTGGGGTATTAAACAACACTAGGAATAGCCAGCAATCTAATGCCATGATCCTCACAAGATTTTTTGCAAAAATCATTCAGAGTGTTTGGTCACACGGGTTTTACTAAAAATATGGGCAAAGCCCCTTCTTTTGTCTTTAAATGCACTACAAATGTTAAAGGGTTGTTGGAGAAAGGGACTAGTGAAGTGACATGATACAATGACAACAGGAGGATATACAAGTACAAGGCCTGCTCACAATGTAGGTTTATTTATGATAGTATAAACATGACCATCCCCTCTTGTTCAAATATTTTATTTTACACAGTTAGATACAACTGTAAAACAAGAGGAGTAGTTTTCATTGCATCTTGCCTTACATGTCCTGCATTTTTCTTTGTGAAGACTGAGCATGCATTATGGACTAGGATTTATGAACACACCTATGGAATAAAAAAGGTGGACAAAAACACTCTGAGTAAACATTCAAAGGTCTGTATTACCTTTTATAAGTTTTTTTTTTATTTTAGAAAAGGTGCAGATTTTTGAGAGAGTTGGAAGGTGGGAGAAAAGGCTGGAACACCATGAATGTATGGGAAGTTGGCATTAAATGCCTCTCAGACCCTAGGTTTAAATGAATATATTTCTGAGAGTGTCTTGCAATTAAAAAAAAACTAATCATGTAACTTATTGACTACTTATGAGTTTTTTTTTTTTTACTGTGGTTGTGACACCCCAGCATTGGCCCAGTAATCAAGGAGCCTCAATCCTCACCACTGGCAACAGTGGGGAACGTACACACTGGGAGGATGACAAGTACATGCACAGTAAAGTACAATTTCCCTTAAGAGCACACAGATATCACAGTCAGTCTGGGGCTGGCTTCACCATCTTTCTCCAGATACCCAATAAGACTCCCCACTGGCACAGCTATAGAGTTGAGATCTCAGCTGAGTGGCCAAGCTAAGACCTCCAGCACTCTCTCTGTCCAACCAGTGCTTTGTGTCCCTGCCCAAGTAGCTGACACACACACACTTTGAGATTTGATTTACACACACAAACACACACACACACACACACACACACACACACACACACACACCTGGGAAAGGCTGGCACAGGTTTACTAGCTATGCCCCCTTCTGCCCAGACTATAAGGTAGTTTTCACTGCCACCAGAGATCTCCTTATCAGCTACTTTAAGGCCCTTTACAAAGGGTGTCCAATCTTACTGTGTAATGTTACTATTAATCCAAATGGTAGTTTGACCAAGGGCAAGGCTATTAGGAGTAGCCTGTACAGTGTCACCAAATAGATATGCAAGTACTTTAAGAGCTTAAATATCTCTAAACAGACCAGCCCACAGCTGAAAGTTTTAAATATATTTAATAATAAATAATAAAAGAACAACACAATACTAAATATGTATTCACAGTGCCTTCAGAATTCAAAATCACAGGAAATATTTAAAACAACTTTGCAGGATAGTCTTAAATAAATACAGAAAACATCTAAACAAATCATTACTATATTCCTAACTCTATCTAAAAGAAATGACTGTACCCTAGTTTACTTACTTACAGCAAAGCAAGTGCAGAGGTGGTAAGTGGATGTTCTTGTTAGGTCAAAGACAAAATACAAAATGCCCCATTTTCTCACTCAGATAGTTCTTAAATTAATATCAAATATTACTCCTGGGATACTTGCAGCATGACATCACTTTTGATCACCTGACTTTAGTTCCCAAGGTAACCCCCCCCCCCCCCATTGCAGCATTTGGCATCTCCCTGTGAAAATACATAGACAACAGTTTTTGCTCAGAGCTCTGCAGCTGTTGGAAGTCATAAAGCAATAAAACACTTCCACATCTCAATTCTAGTAGTTATCTCTCTTTCAAGGCAACACAGACCCCGAGATTCATGAAGTTCAGCGCAAGGACGGCGTTAGCCTTGCACCGACCGTGCGGCGTAGAGATGGCACAGCAGCACCATATGCATATTAATGAAGGCACACTGCAGCAACGTCCACACACATAGGAAACATGCATGAGTGAAGGGGGTGTGTCTAAGTGCTGCACGGAGATGTGAACATGTCGGTTGCAGACGCGCAACCTAAAATGCTGACTGGTACAGCTTGTCTCTAATAGTAATCACTCCTGTCAGTGTCTGTGGATAATGAAATGTATGCAAAGCATACAAGACAGTTTCGCAAACACCAAAATAAAAAGTAAACACAAAAGCACGTAGCTGAATATTGAGCCCCCATCCCTCGAACAATGACATTTAAAACCCTGTGCACGTATTTCATTGTAGTATTGATTGCTATACCAAGTGGAAGCGAAACGCAGCGTGTTTGCGTGCCGCTGCCCTTTGCTAAGCCTAGCCCAATGGTTAGGGTTACCACCTGTCCCATTTTGTGAGGGACAGACCCTCTCTGGGCAGTTGTGTCCTTACCAAAAATATTAAAAATGGCAAATGTCCTGCAATTGTAGGACATAATTATGTCCCATATTTTATGTAATAGTTGCATAAAATAGTCATTTCTGTATCTAAAATACCTAAATGTTACAAGAAACAGAATAAGCAACTAAACTGCTACAAGAATAAGCTTTTATTTAGGCAAAAAAGTAAAGTTCTATCCTTTGTACTGACCATGGGTATGTGTCGGCCTGTAAAATCTGATGTGTGTCCCGAAAATGTCCCACTTTGGCCATTTGAAAAGGTGGCAACCCTACCAATGGTCAGAGCATTCGCTCAATATCTGCCCATTCGCGGTCCAAGTCATCCTTGTCTGGACAGCCCAAAGATGAATGGGTATTACCCGAGTCTACCTACCATGTCATGAAAGATAAGTATTTGCGTGTACCTTTGTGTGTGAAGTACAGCATGTGGAAGATCAAATATGCTAGGGTTGTCCTCACAACCATATTGGTACCAGAGATATGTAGAGTACGCAATGTGTACTGCTGTCTGTGGCATGGGCCATAAACCAGAGAAGGGATGGATGGTGTGTTTGTGGAATATGGTGGGGGGTGACGAGTAATGTAATAATTTGCCAAGGGGAGACTGGGTCGGATGTACAATAGGTGAACAGGAGGTGTATGAGGGAGCAGTGGGTGAATCAGAAAGGAAACCAAAGAACATACCTTCACATCTGCAATACACCCTGACAGGCCATACTGCAGAACACAATCCCACAAACATATGAACATTAAAATGTGCGATACACATGTACAGAAACGTTACGGGCTCACACCCACATAATGATCTGGCCTGAACTGGGCCATCCAACCTCAACACACTTGGATACATAATTGAATACCCATCATCCCCTCCACAGCACCCCCCCCCTTGCTGAACGTCCACCAAAACCAACCATACTCGGGCTGCTAGCTTGGCGCAGCCATATCTGCACATAGTGCCTCCTACCCACAGCTAGTACGCAGTCTCACCCTAGGCAGTCTCAGGCTTGCAAACTAGGTATCCCATGCATGCATAACCCTACCACATTTTCAAATAACTAGAAGAATGAGGCTCGTCATCCACAATTTTTGGACATTCCTCATGGGATAAGTGTCTGTTCTCAAGATTAGACTTTGTGGCATAACACGATGTCCACCCCAGTTGACATCCGGGCACAAGTCAGATTAGCAGTACTTGTCCACAGCCCTGCTCAGCCTCTTCACCCGGTCCTGCAGAACCTATGACCCGGGATTAAATAGCTGACCATGATGCATATCTCCCCACATGCATTATCAGGAATATATACCTTTCACATGTTCCCATGAAGCTTCCCATAGCCATCTTCCAAATAGTACATGTCCACAAATTGTATACCCGTCCAGGTTCCTCATCATAATGATGCATACAACCCCTGTATACAAACGGTACAGGTACCTCCCATATGCGGTTGTCCATATACATGGCCATGTATAACTCCAGATATGTAGTCATATATCGATAAATGTACATACTTATATTCGCATAGCTACACATCACACATACATGCATATAAGTAGTTAAGTATGTGTCCTGTACATAAATATGTATACTTGCAAATGTATACATATGCCTCACAGAAACATATGAACAGTAACATGTATTATACATATGTACACCAACTGACTGTCAAATTTGTTGCCAGTACTGTGGAATGCCTGTAGTAAAGTCATATATCATAATTACCATCCATACAGAATGTATCAGGAATGGTTTAGTGGTAAAACCAGTGACTATGGTGTTCCTGTTCCCAGGTCCAAGCCATGCAAGGGCTGCTAATTTTGTATGATGCCCAGAATAATGGCAGTTGGATATAAGTTGATTAAAGCACTTTAAAGCAGACGTAAGCGGGTATGCGTGATGGTAAGTGGCGGTCATTCAACAGTATGGGAACTGTAAATAAGCATGTAGGTATACATACATGTGTATGTACAGACAGATATATATATATATATATATATATATATATATATATATATATATATATATACACATATATCCATGAAGAATTAACATGGTCACAATAAAGCAGTCATAACAAATGTGAAAGGAAACAGCAGCGGAACCCCCCCATAGTATTTAGTGCTGTCATATCAAGCTGCCCAGAGATGACCAAACCTCCTGCGTCTCCAACCACAGGTAGAATGCTAACAGTGGAACTAACTTTGTCCACGTGCTAAATCTGACTTTCAAACAGATACAGACCAGTCCCAGTCACCATTCGGATGAGCCAAAAGACTACTTGAATACCTTGACCATTATATTAACGTATGTCCCAGGACTATAAGCTTGGGACATCTGAATATACATGGAGCGAGCCAACATATGGGACATGTGTAGAGCAGTAGGGAGTGGCGCATGTGTAGTGGTGTGGTTTATTTCCGACCAAAGAATGGATGACTGCTGTGTTATTGATGTTTTGCTGTGTTTCTTCTGGTAACTATGAACCATGGGTATACATGCAAATAAATCAGCACAGCAATAGTGTAGTGGTTAGAGCATCCGCCTATCGAGCAGACGTTGCTGGTTCGACTGCAGCACACACCATTTCTGATTTGTAATCTGTATAGAAGCATATCTTGCTAATTTTATGCTGTATAATGATATAATACCATTGAAATGTGAACTGGGGTAACGTATCACAGTAAGAATGCAGAAGGTGTTTGTGTGATGGGAAATGGCGGTTAAACGGAAAACTGCTGCTGAAAAGTGTTGCAATCACCCTTTGTCCAACGGCCCTTGTTCTTCCCAACAACACAATAAACTGCCTCGGCCAGGCTCGACACCTGGACCCTATACATCACAGTCAATGTGATTTACCACTAAGCCACAGCAGTTATACCTAACTCTAATGTTATCACAAACATAGCAGACAGCACAGTCATTCAACAGTATGATCAAAGTAATTAATCATGTAGATGTATATGCATGTGTACGTAAACACATATATATATATATATATATATATATATATATATATATATAAATATATATATATATATATATCTACAGAATGAACATGGGCACAAGAAAGCATTCATAATGAATGCAAAGGAAAATAGCAGCAGAACACCCATATTATCTAGTGCTTGACATATCAAGCTGGCCAGAGGTGAACAAACCCCCTGTGTCTAACCACAGGTAAGATGCTAACAGTGGAACTAACTCTGTCCACGTGATAAGTCTGACTTTCAAACAGGTACAGGGCAGCCCCAGTTTGCAGTTGAACAAGCCTAAAACCAGATAACCATATGAACACCCTGACTATCATATGAACGTATGTGCCAGGACTATAGGCTTGGGAAGTCGGAATATACTTGGAGTGAGTCAACATGTGGGACGGGTCTAGAGCAGTAGGGAATGGCGCATGTGTAGTGGTGTGGTTTTCCTAACTGGAGAATGGATGCCTGCTGTGTTAGTGATGTGTTGAGGCATGTGTACGGATAACTATGAACCATGGGTATACATATAAATGAAGCAACATACCAATAGTGTAGTAGCTAGAGCATCCGCCTAACGAACAGGCATTCACGGTTCAAGTTCGACTATAGCACATATCATTTTCCATGTGGAATGAATGTCATCCTGCTGTAAAGCCGACATAATAACATGTAAAAGTGAACATGAGTATCGCATGGGATTTTTAACCAGATCATTTCAATCAAAGTGGTACTGTCATAATGAATAAGGCACAAGTAAGCACAAATAAGCAGCAGTAAACATATATAACAAACAGTAAGCATATGCGAGTGCACTTGCGTGGATGTAAGCAGCGCCCAGCATAGGAAATGTATATGAGTATGTACAGATGTAATATATATATATATATATATATATATATATATATATATATATATATATATATATATATATATATTTAACGAATGAACGTCGTAACAATGAAGCATAGACAAGGGATGAGAAGGGAATCAACAGCAACATCATAGAGTGCTGTCAGTGTATGCCATATCACGCTGGCCAGGAGTGAACAAATCACTGCTACTCACACCACAGGCAGGATATTACTAGTGGGAGTAACATAGTTGGACTGCCAAGTCTACTTTACACACAGACAGAGGGTAGTCCCTGTTGGGACTACCCAAAAATTATATAGGGTGTTTAGGCTTCCGACCATTACACAAGCAAGGGCAGGTATGTTCAAAGACTAAATGGTGGGAGAGCCTGAGAATACACGAGGTGGGACAACATATGTGTAGGGCCCCTAACTCTCTGGAGACGGCAATGTTTGGAGGTGTGTCATGGCTGCGATAAAAAGTGGATAATGGAAGTTATGCGTGTAGGTTGAACACGGGTTGGGTGGAGGAACTATGGGTATGAAATTATGGATCCAGGCGGGCCAGGGTTGGATGGCCCAGTTCTAATTGGACTGCCCCGTGGAGGTCAGCGAGTTTGTAATAGGTATATATGCATACACACATGCAGACATCAATGTGTAGAAGTACATTCTCTGTAACACATGCATTCCATTTGTAGGCATAAATAATAGGAATGTGCACATACAAACATTGACAGTAGATGGAATAATAGGCTGTGCAGAAGAGGGACGAGACAGAACTGCTAGAACGCAGAGGTGTGTACAGTATCCAAAGTCAGTGCTGTGCTGACGATAATCAAATGTGAGGGCTTCCCCACACATGGAATCATTCCTGTGATCTGCCCGCTATGGCAACGCCAAGTACTAAACCAGTCTAACTGTAAAAGAAATACGCTGAACACATACATAATTAGGCTCCTATGTGTAACGTGTACGATACCGCATAGTTATACAGATTAATGAATTGTAGTGTCATGTTAACGGGAGTAAGGATGTAATAAATACATGTGTGTTCCATGTGGGGCAACCCAATAATTGCAAATAGTATTCCTTTGGTCGCTCACGTCACCAATGTGTGTGGACTAAACGTATGGGAGGTCTGAGGATATGTGGAGTGAGTAGACCGATGGGATGGCTCTATAGGAGTAGGGTGTGCCAACGTGTAGTGGTGTCGATACACCACGAAACCGACAGGAGAATGGATGACAGCAGTGTTAGGTAGGCATTGGGGTGTGTTTGGGGAACCAGGAGCCATGGGTATATGGGTATATATGCATATGGAGCAGCACAGCAATAGTGCACTCATTAGAGCAACCCCCTAATGAACAGACATTCTCATACCGAATCACACTGTATCACATTCCAATTACCATTGGTAATCTGTACATGAACATATTGCTACCTTTGTCCACTGTATAACCTGCTAAATATTGATTACAAGATAACTGGAGTAAAGTGCCAGTGTCATAATGAATAAGGCACTAGTTTGCAGGTGAAGCATATATAAACACCATTACGCATGTGTAAGTGCATATGCGCGGGGTATGTATTGGTTTACAGACACACACACACACACACACATATATATATATATATATATATATATATATATATATATATATATATATATATATATATATATATATATATATATATATATATATATATATATATATATATATATATATATGTATATATATATACACATATATGTACATACATAAATACATATATATATATATGTGTGTGTGTGTGTGTGTGTGTGTGTGTGTGTGTGTGTAGATTTACAGAGATATACAGCTATGATAGGAAACAACACACAGGAATGACATATGTTCACAGGCTATGCCAATGGAAGTGAGGAGCTCAGGCAAGAAACATGACACACGCAGCATGCCCTTCCACCGCCCCCCACAGCCGGACACGGGAAACATACACGTAATCAATGTAAAGTGTCCACTGCTCCCCAGACCACTGGTAGGATACAACTGGGGGGGTACACAGTCCACCCCATGGATTCTAATCATGGAACACAGACTGGAGCGTCCCTTGTGGGAACCCCCGAAAAATTGCCCAAACCGAAAGAAGGTGATAGACCAGCCATTTTGTCCACAGTGTATACAGACTCGGAATACAAGGGTGGATAACCCTGATGACCCATGGGCCGAGACAATTGTATGAAATGGGTCCCGTGAAGTGGAGAGTGGGCAGCGTGTAGTGGTGTGTCTAGAACAGACCAGGTCCTAGACTAAGGATGGGTGCTGTTGAGGAGGCGAGGGTGGGGGAACTATGGGTAGCTACTTATGGGTCTAGGTATGCAGGTGTTGGCTGATGTTGGCCAATATGGACAGCCCTAGGGATACAAGTGAATGTGTTCATTGGGCAGAGGCGTCGCCCAATGAGCAGCCACACCCACTGCGAGACCCGCTAAAGGAAAGTGTAATCTATAT
Organism: Protopterus annectens; assembly: GCF_019279795.1. Taxonomy (NCBI): domain Eukaryota; kingdom Metazoa; phylum Chordata; order Ceratodontiformes; family Protopteridae; genus Protopterus; species Protopterus annectens. The sequence goes on from NC_056741.1 coordinate 1,952,659,633, forward strand.
GGCAAGGAATGGAATAACCAAATGTAGACATATATATGTAAAGCTATGTGCGTGTATATCTACCCATAGCGACATAGAGATATGCCTCTCCCTCACCGTAGTACGAGTGTATACATACAGAGAAAGAATACAGATACATACCCACATATAAATATATACATATGCAGACAACCATAGACCCATATGTCATTATAGACAGCAAGATATAAATATACATGTATGCACACATATGCAGATATATCTGCATATATTAATGTAAATATATATATATATATATATATATATATATATATATATATATATATATATATATATATATATATATCTATGTTACAGTAAATATACACATATATATAGCTAGGATATGCTACAGCAGTTACAAGTAACATATGTTCACAGGCCGTGCACATGGTGGTGGGAGGTCCAATAAACAAACATGTAACACGTACCATCACCCCCCCCCCCCCAGCTAGGCCAGTGAGACATACAGACACACAATAAAGGTAAACACACCACTGCTTCCCAGACCACCGGCAGGATACTACCAGTGGGAGAGACCTACGAGGTCTACACTTGAAACATAGACATTGATGCCCCTTGTGGGACACCAAAAATTAATGATCGGAACCAGTCCTGGTAATGATTTATCAAACCAGGCTGTAGATGTACACGGACCAGTAGATTGTGCAAGCCTGATGACACATGGGTCGACACAACGTATGACATGTGTCCCGACACGGGGAGAGTGGGCAGTGTGTAGTGGTGTGTTTATACCCCACCTGCACCCACAGTAAGGATGAGTGCTGTAGAGGAGTGGCAGGTGGGGGAACTATGGGTATGCGATTATGGGCCTAGGCGTGCAGGTGTTGGCTGGCAGACCCATATTAGGACCGCCTTTTGGATGTAAGTAATATTCCGATGTGGGCATAGCTGACGCCATACCTTCCAACCCCTAAGAGCACATCCACTGAATAGTCCGTAAACCATTGGAGGAACACATAGGGACCATACCATTGAACTGTCCCCGATTACCAGGGACATCCCTGATTATGACTCAGAACCTAACTCTGTCCCACCTAAACCCTTCTAGAACTAGTGATATTAGGAGGAAAGGTGGTGGATTACATGTAATGAATAACGACAACAATTAAGAGTCATAAACAGCATGTACCTCAGACAATGTGTATGAATGCATATGCTCTGGGTCTGTCAATGTGTCAGGTTAATAGCTCCAAAATTTTAAATGTGTCCCTGATGTTATTATGCAGTGTTCCTGATTCAGTCTTCATTTTTCCCCATTTGTATGAGAGGTCTGATAGGGACAAAGCACATATTCCGCCGACTACCTTAGAAAGATGATAGAATAATAGGTATGCAGTAGCATGACTCGGCTGACAGATGTGGGTCCCAAAACCCAATTACTTGCTTGTATTGAAGAGTCTCAGTTCCCATGTGTCAGCCAGATGGGTGCAGATTGTAAGAGGAACACACAAATAATATGAATGAAACACTGGACAGGCCACCGATTCCGTACAGTCAAACGGCATGCTGTCACCTAATGGGCAGCCATTCCCGATACTGTAGGCATGTAATCTGATGTAATAAGCATCACAAGGTAATATTGTGGTCCTCGCTTCCACCCAGGGGTGTGAGTGTCAGATGCAAGCACGAATGTCGGTGCATTTGCAAGTGCGGGAGCGAGCAGGTGTAAGCTTGTTTGGCTACCAGTATGCGAGTATTACACTGGTAAAGCAATGTAAAGGCTAACCGAGTGTAAGAAGTTGTAACCAGAGGTTAGCATTGCTTAACACTGTGCAAACCCATGCACACCCGCTCACAACTGCTTTAATGTGCCTTAATCCCTCCATATCCAATGGCTTTGTTCTGCCCTGCAACAAAATAAATGGCCTCTGCAAGGCTCGGAACCAGGACCCTGCACACACAGCTAATGTGATTTACCAATATGCCATGGCAGATATACAGACATCGGACATTACCACAAACATATTATACAGTGCAGTCATTCAACAGTATAGGAATGTATCCCATCATGTAGATGTATGTGAGAGTGTTTATGTCCAGCATATAGGTACATACATCTATAGAGATATATCAGGAACATACCATGTGGCAACAAAGCATTACAAACGAATGAAAAGGGAAACACCAGCGATGCCTGTTTTATGTAGTGGTGTTGTCCTATGTAATATCAATACTCCCTCAGACAGACATGTGTCATTCATACACGCAAACAGTTGTACATTGGCTGTATACATCACTCTGTCCATGTAATGTGCATTAACACAACAGTACCTGTCCAATAATTATGTGAGAACAGTATTCTTGCAAGGTGCTGTGTGCAACATCATCATTATGATAAAGGTAAATGGGGTAACCATAGAGGGACCGATAGTGTTGTGTGTGCAATGGGGTCATCCGCATTACGTGTACCTGGACCATTTAGGAGTAATGTGCATACCAGGATCGTGCACTTGAGGGACAGGGGTGAGGATAACAGGAGTATGTTGTGATGCATATTACAAGGGTTACATGTGTCCAGTGGGCACATGTGTGAAATGGACAGCTATGTATAGGGCAGATTTTGCCCTAGGAACCGATTGGCCTTATGTTTCCGTAGGGTGAGAGTGGGATGTGGGGGAAGGAGAGTAGGTATGCTCATGGAGGATAGGTAGGGTAGGATCACAGACAAGACAGCATACAGGGTTGGTATATGACACATGTAGGGGGATACACCTCAGATGGGGATGGGTGTTCGGCATTCACAAGCCCATGGGAACAGTGGGACAGAGGTCCCCAGCCATGGGCAGCTGCCACTGCACTAAAACAGCTGCAAAGGAGGCAGTGCTGGGGGCTGTCCAGGAGGGGCAGCCTCACCCTGTAAATGTGACACTCTGTCCCTGAGCTTGCGTTATCTGGCTTCAGAACCCCTTAGTGAGCCCCCAAAACACCACGTCTGGGACCGCACGACAGTAGACATGTTCCTGTCTGGCCCTGCTCCCAGGGGGGACATGCCTCATCCTCACTGGTGCAGAGACAACAGAGGTTGAGGTCCAAGGCTGGGCCCCTGATGTGCTGGTGCCCGGTGCCATGGTCAGCTGAAGTGGGACAGGAGGTTCTGCTGGGACCTCTCAACCCATACAGCCTTTGATGTTGCAGTTTAAACTCAGATATGGCTTAGTAATAAACAGCAGCATTCAAGATTACCTACAACAGTATGCATAGATATCACCATCAGCCCAACACAACAGATGGTATACATTTGCAGAGGGAGCACAACACATGCATATATATGCATGACATCTGTACAATGTGTAGTAGATGTGTGACTGCACCTATGAACAGTTGCCCATTATTGGCTTGTCACTGGGAACCCCAGACAGTGTCTGTCATACCACTGTTTCATGTGACATATGTCCAGTCAGGGATGCAATGGCAGTAACACATCCCTATCACCATGTACTGTCTGCAATCCTCACACTATGCTCCTGCTGTGCACAGATGTGTGTTCAGTGTGTAACACAGGAAACAAATGGTTCCACATACTGACCAGTCCACAGATGGCCCTACAGATGGGAGGTCCCTCATGAACAGAGCACTGTCATGTCTGTTTTAAAACATGCAGAATAGCCATTACCACACACAGCATGTTAAACAGGCAGTAGTGTCAATGCAGCATAGCTACACTTAAATGCTGTAGTCATGTCTGGCACATCACCTGCTATCTTTAGGCTATTTCCCACTGTGTATGATGTTTGAGTAACATCCAGATATCATCTGTGATGCCGTTTCAAAACACCACATCCAGGTACCACTCACAGCGACTGTCATGGCCAAATACCAACATGATGTTCCTAGATAATGTACTGTGTTTATCATGTGAATAGCTATGGGAACACCATCACAGCTGTTCCACATGCAATCAGCTAGAGGAGGACTGCAACAGGTGCAGAGGCCATCACCTGATCATGTCCATCACTTACAATATACATGCTGCTGCTGAGCAGGTGTACACCTCCACATTCACCAGAGAGTGTGTGGGAGGGACAGACAAAGTACACCAGAGAAGGGCTTGTAGACTAGACCCTAAGCATCATCTGCCACATGCCTACCAGTACAGGGGTCAAACCCCTGACTGACTAGTCATTACTATTACATGTGCATGAAGTTACTACATGTGCCACAAAGCCAATATGTTGCCGTGCTGTAAGAACATATAAGTGTGTAGGTGAGAGACATCTGCAACAGAGATATAGTAGACATACATTAGGTGTAGCACACATGGCTGTCCACGTGAATGGATGCCATTGTCACCACAACCACACTGTCTAATAGACTCACATTGACACTCTTTGCCAGGGCCACAAATACACACCCTAACTACTTAGTTTGCCACACTGCAGTAATGCACAGGACTACATGCACCACAGGGGATATCTGGAAGTTCTATGGGCTAAGGCATGTGAAAGTGTTTGACATCTGTTGGTATGCCAATGAAGGTTATACTGTGAGTGACTGTCATTGGCAGCATCATAACCCACATGCAGACACAAGGTGCCAGTACTGACATGCATGTATGCATTGCTTCATGGGTGTGTAGTGGTTGGCTGTTCAAGATGGCTGAACAAGGCTGGGTGAGGAGTAATCCTTGGCATTGCACCACCCGACAATGGTGTGCAGTGTGGTACAGGGGTGTAGTATCTGCAATGTCCCACACAGATGGGTACTGCATGAACTGCCCTGACATCCTGGTTACCATTGTGTATGGCCATAGCTTTGCAATGCATCCCATGTCTGTGTTTGATAGTCCTTCACATGGACAATACCTAGGATGTGCATGTCCCACAATACTGTACAGTGACATGTACAGATTACCTGGTTTGGCAGGCACATGTTGTGTACACAGACTGTTATCCCCCAATATGCCAATACTGGCTTGGTGTGGTGAAACCAGCTTATAGTCAGCAGGTCGACCCTGCACCTGCATTGATAGCATGATACAGGTATTCCCTGGTGTCAGTGGTATTGGTCCATACAAGGCACATGTATACAGCATTGTATGGCCTCTGTGGATCACATTTGATGGCATCACATATGTTGCAGGCATCCAGTGGGGAACATAGTAAAGGCACATTGTCAGCAATTATGTGCCTATTGTACCACTGTACAGGGTGTCATGTGCTCTGCAGCTCACTGCAATCACACCATGCCTACTATCTGTCATCAATGTACATGGTACTAGCAACATAGCGGGATATCCTAAGCAAGTGTGTTTGTGTATGACACATGGGTGCAGGACATATACCGGCTACTAGTAGGGTTGCATACTTTGTTCACCAGGTCTTTTGCCAGATGTAGGGGTATGACTTGCCAACACAGTTCCATGGCTGACTGACATCTGTACTCCTCGTGAGGTGGCCAATGTGTCATAAGACGGACACCATATAGGAAAACTACAAAATCCACTCCCCAACATGAACAGTGGTTAGACACTCACAGCCACCGCTGCACAGGCTCTGACAGCCAAACACACACACTTGCCATGTCCTGTATTCGAACCCCTACCTACTGTATTACACTGCAGCAATATGCATTTAGGAAATTCATTACAGCAAATACTGGGTTACAGCACTTATAGAGGTGTATTCCTAGGTGGGTGATAACAGCAAGACTGACAAAGATGGTCATGTGATTTGTACAGAGAGTGCATACTCTACAAAGCATTGTACTTGTCTAACACAGACACACACACACACACACAGTTGGCAAGACTGGGATTAGAACACCAACCTAACTACATTATCACACTACAGGGTTACGCAGTTACAGAACACACTACCGAGATTACTGAGTCACAGTACTCCCAGATTTGTATATCTAGGTGGGTGACATCATCAGCCTTGCCAAAGTTGGGTATTGGAATTGTATGGAGTGTGAGTAGTCTAAAAGCATTGTTCTGTCCTCAGGCAGGCAGAGAGACAGACACACACAGTTGGCAAGGCTGGGATTAGAACACTGACCTAACTACTTTATCACACTACAGCATTACGCAGTTACAGAATGCACTACCAAGATTACTAGATTACAGCACTCCCAGAGGTGTATTTCTAGGTGGGTGACATCATCAGCCTTGCCAAAGTTGGGTATAGGAATTGTATGGAGTATGAGCAGTCTATAAGCATTATTCTGTTCTCAGGCAGACGGAGACACACACACACACAGTTGGCAAGTCTGGGATTAGAACACCAACTTAACTACTTTATCACACTACAGCATTACACAGTTACAGAATGCGTTACCAAGATTACTGGGTCAGAATAATCCCAGAGGTGTATTTCTAGGTGGGTGACATCATCAGCCTTGCCAAAGTTGGGTATAGGAGTTGTATGGAGTGTGAGCAGTCTAAAAGCATTATTCTGTCCTCAGGTAGATGGAGACACACACCCACACATTTAGCAAGTTTGGGATTAGAACATCGACCTAATTACTTTATTACACTACAGCATTACGCAGTTATAGAACGTGCTACTGAGATTACTGGATCACAGCACTCCCAGAGGTGTATTTCTAGGTGGGTGACATCATCAGCCTTGCCAAAGTTGGGTATTGAAATTGTATGGAGTGTGAGTAGTCTAAAAGCATTGTTCTGTCCTCAGGCAGACAGAGAGACAGACACACACAGTTGGCAACTCTGGGATTAAAACACTGACCTAACTACTTTATTACACTACAGCATTGCGCAGTTACAGAATGCACTACCAAGATTACTAGATCACAGGACTCCCAGAGGTGTATTTCTAGGTGGGTGACATCATCAGCCTTGCCAAAGTTGGGTATAGGAATTGTATGGAGTATGAGCAGTCTAAAAGCATTATTCTGTTCTCAGGCAGACAGAGACACACACACACACACACACACACACACACACACACACACACACACACACACAGTTGGCAAGTCTGGGATTAGAACACCGACTTAACTACTTTATCACACTACAGCATTACACAGTTACAGAATGCGTTACCAAGATTACTGGGTCAGAGCACTCCCAGAGGTGTATTTCTAGGTGGGTGACATCATCAGCCTTGCCAAAGTTGGGTATAGGAGTTGTATGAAGTGTGAGCAGTCTAAAAGCATTATTCTGTCCTCAGGCAGATGGAGACACACACACACACACACACACACACACACACACACACACACACACACACACACACACACACACACACATTTGGCAAAGTTTGGGATTAGAACATCGACCTAATTACTTTATCACACTACAGCATTATGCAGTTATAGAACGTGTTACTGAGATTACTGGGTCACAGCACTCCCAGAGGTGTATTTCTAGGTGGGTGACATCATCAGCCTTGCCAAAATTGGGTATAGGAGTTGTATAAAGTGTGAGCAGTCTAAAAGCATTATTCTGTCCTCAGGCAGATGGAGAGACACACACACACACACACACACACACACACACACACACACACACACACACACACACACACACACACACACACACACATTTGGCAAGTTTTGGATTAGAACATCGACCTAATTACTTTATCACACTACAGCATTACACAGTTATAGAACATGCTACTGAGATTACTGGGTCACAGCACTCCCAGAGGTGTATTTCTAGGTGGGTGACATCATCAGCCTTGCCAAAGTTGGGTATAGGAATTGTATGGAGTGTGAGGAGTCTAAAAGCATCATTCTGTCCTCAGGCAGACGGAGACACACACAGTTGGCAAGTCTAGGATTAGAACACCAACCTAATTACTTTATCACAATACAGCATTACGCAGTTACAGAACACGCTACCAAGATTACTGGGTCACAGCCCTCTCAGAGGTGTATTTCTAGGTGGGTGACATCATCAGCATTGCCAAAGTTGGGTATAGGAATTGCATGGAGTGTGAGCAGTCTAAAAGCATTATTCTGTCCTCAAGCAGATGGAGACACACACACACACACACACACACACACACACACACACACACACACACACACACACACACACACACACACACACACACAGTTGGCAAGTCTGGAATTAGAACACCGACCTAACTACTTTATCACATTACAGCATTATGCAGTTACAGAACGCACTTCTGAGATTAGTGGGTCACAGCACTCCCAGAAGTGTATTTCTAGGTGAGTGACATCATCAGCCTTGCCAAAGTTGGGTATAGGAATTGTTAGGAGTGTGAGCAGTCTAAAGGCATTATTCTATTCTCAAGCAGACGGAGACAACACAGTTGGTAAGTCTGGGATTAGAACACCAAACTAACTATTTTATCACACTACAGCATTACACAGTTACAGAACGTATTACCAAGATTACTAGATCACAGCACTCCCAGATGTGTATTTCTAGGTGGGTGACATCATCAGCCTTGCCAAAGTTGGGTATAGGAATTTTATGGAGTGTGAGCAGTCTAAAAGCATTATTCTGTCCTCAGGCAGATGGAGACACACATGCCAGTGGTGTGATCAGAACACCTGCCTATCTACAGATCACTGTTACAATACTACATAGTTATGAGTCACGCCACAGAAACTACACATTTCAAGGCTGTCATTATGACCGTCTAGGAATGCGGACATCAATAAGGATGCTGGCAGTTAAGATGTACATACCTGTGAACCTGTGTGTTTAAAGTAGGAATCCATCCTGAACTGGAGTACACCCATCTGTGGAATGGACGACTACTATCACTATACAGGCTTACAATGGCCATGCCCATACACATAGAGGCACATAACCAACACAAGGTATCACTGAGCATGCTCACATACTTAGTAGCACAGGGCTGTTTGGGATGCACTCTGATTCTAAACACAAAAGGCCACAGTGGCCATGCTATTACAGTTAGACGTAAAGAACACATTGTAATGGACTCCGGTGTTAGTAGTTGTCATTGTTAGCAGGAATGCTGCACTAGATATATCTGACACAGGTCATCTACACAACATCTGCTGCTGTCCGTCACCTTAGATGTACCATTCTATACCAAGCACAATACTACCACTTGCAGTGATGTCTTGCTAGGAGTGGCAACTGCTTGACCAACACAATGAGCCAATGTCCTGCTGTAATTACGAGGTTGTCCAGTGTTTGTCATTCTGGGATGACATGATTGAAAGTAGACAGGCCTTTGTCACATATCACATGCATCCATGAGTCAAGGGAGTGGGGATAATACCTAGGTCGCATTTGCCCATATAGCGCCATTCCAAGGCAAATGTCCTAAACACAGGATAACACCCTGACACCTAGAGGACAACTGCATTGTATGCTTATGCTAACCAGTACTAGATGTGTAGCATTCATAATCACAGCTGCTCGCTGTAGATCCAACAATAGGGAATACTGACATCTGTGCAGTGAGGAACACCTGGCTGAAGGCTCTGTAGTGCACAATAGCACTACCACCATATACCTCAGAACCAGACATATGGGCCGTAACACAGGTACGGACGGCTCCAGGTGGTGGTGTCCCCACACAGGGTTGTAGCCAGGATTTTCAAATTTATACTCACAGCTCCCAGACTGCTGCCCCCTCAGAAAGCCACACCCACATTAACACTGCTGACCAAGCCACGCCCCCTTCATATCGCTGATCTCTGAACAGATCACTTGTAAGTATATGCCAGGGTAGTAATTACTTACATGCTGCATGAACACTTCATTCCAAAGGTATGTCTTCCATAAGACAAAAAATAAAATACCTTTCCAGTTGCACTAGGACAGATCAGTTTACCCCCCTCAAGATTACCCTTCTTCCCCTTGCAGCTCCTAACCTCTGTAGTGGCTCATTACAGCTTCAGCAGTGCTGCTGACTAAAGAACTGGCCGGTTCTAGGCAGCACGTGTTTCGCAGTATTGTAGTCTGAGGTACAACATATAGAGCTCTCCCAAAGTAACCTCCCTTCCACCTGCATGGGTCACCTGGCAATCGCAGCACACTCCTATGGCCTACACTCACACCCTTCCACCCGCATGGGTTACCTGGCAATGGCTGATCACTCCTATGGCCTACCCTCACACTAAGCCTTTTGGAATGGTAAATCTTACATTCCCAACAACAAATACATTTTAGCTGGGCTCAGTTTTTTTATTTTTTTATTTATTTTTATTTTACATTTGTTGACTGGGCTAGTCCACTGGATACGTATCCATTTTCAGTAGAGGCCCGGGGAGATAAGCTCCAGTTACACTAATAGTTCAGGAAAATAAAAATGTAATACATTGTCAATGGAGATTAACATCAAGAACATGAGTACAAAGATTACAAAACAATATACTACTAGAAACATATTTACATAGGAAAGGATTTGACAATCATGTAGAAGATAAGGAAAAAAAGAGAAGATTCTAACTAATTATTATGGTAGTTTTGAAGAATAACGCTCAAAAGTGGAAAAAAAACACAAACAAGTTAGTGTATATATATATATATATATATATATATATATATATATATATATATATATATATATATATATATATATATATATATATATATATATATATATATATATGTGGAACACATGAGGTCACATAAAGCTGAATATTACAGCAAGTTGAATTTTACAGAGTACAGTCATACTGCCACTGACATAAATAAAGATGTATACCCATGGGAGTCAATCAAGAAAAGCTAAAGCTGTTGAAATTTACATCCTTACTACACTGTTTACATTCTGTAAATCTCAAGCCTTTGCTGAAAGGAAATTGGTTAAAGCAAGAACATTACCCTAGGCCCCAGAAGCAGTGGGACTGTTACATGCTCTAAGGAACTTGTTTGGAGTTTTTTCTAGTCTTATGATCCAGTGATAGTCTGAACAACATTACTGGAAAGAAAAGTAATTCAAGAAATAAGTTTTGCTCAAAGTTTAATGTTCAAAGCTGACATGATACCACCCAATATCCTGAGAAAGCAACAGCTTGAAAACACAAAAACATATCTGTGAATGCAGGCTGCCTACCTACCCTCCCACAAAATGAAAACAATCACTTTATGTATAGCCCTATGCTGTTATATGCTGAAAAAACAAATGAAGACACTCAGGTTTGATTGTGGAAAATGTCAAAGAAAATTACCACACCATTCTCAGCCCCCTTGTAAGCTTGTGTAAGTGATCTCATGTGCACATATCTGAGTAGTGCTGGTTTCTGACTATGTTGGGTACTGGGCATTAATTGGGGATGGAGTCCCTCTACTAAGCCTGTATCAAGCTTCCACTGTAGAGAATAACTTACTGCCAAGCTCTATGCATATTTAAATAGTTCCATAGACACATCTTTCCCCATCAGAAATAAATGCAACACCAAATTCAAAAATAAAGTCCTATGGGCAGCATAATCAAAGAAAAAATACTCACTGCATGTAAAAATAAATGCAACTCAGAAAGCTAAAAACACTCTCGCTAAACTAAAACAAGGAACTCAGGACTGTAATCAAATCAACCAAAGCCTGATATGAGGTAAAAATATAAACCCATTTGAAAGATAAACCACAAAGTATTTTTTTAACTGTGCTAGAAATCTCAAACAATGACTGGCACTACAGTGAGCTTATAACAAATGATATCACATACTTGGACCAGAGGATATGGCCAATCCACTGACCAACTAATTCAGATTGAACTTCATCCCACCAATCTTCCAATATTCTCACATCAAATACCTGCATCTATAACCCCCTCAAATATCTCAACAATTTCTGAAGTTAGTAACCAAGGCCAAGAACTTAATGTCTATTGCGACTGGATAACATAGTAGACTGCCTACTTGTTAGTCTGAAACCTGATATGTCGAACCCTCTACAAAGTCTATTCAGTACTAATCTCAAAACAGGTTTTGTGCTGGATGAATGAAAGGCTGCAACAGACATTCCCTTGCATGAAGGTGGGACTTCAAAGGGCCCAACCTACTCACTATTGTAGGGAAATCATTTTTCATTGTACAGCTTATATCTAAAGATATATCATCCAGATCCAGGCATATAATTATTCCCCACTACTTGGTACTCATTAGGCCAATCACTGAGTGATTATAATACCCCTTTTGGTATGTACCTTTCCAAACACTTGTCACAAGTGAATGCCATCTAACCCTTAAACATTTAGGAATTATTCCAAAGCAAACCTTGTACTAATGACTTATGCCATGCTAAAATTTCCATCCCCCAAAAAAGATGTGAGCTTTGCTACCACTATGCAAATTGTTTACAGAAACCCTATACCATCATGTAAGCAGCTGCAGTGAGGTAGCTGTACCCACAAGGAATAAGCAGAGAACCAACTCAAATAACAAGCTACCCTGGTGGAATCCCGATATCAGCAAGTTGTATAACAAAAGGAGGAAAAACATGGCCAGAACTAGGAAGTGCAATACCCAGAAAGGTATGAAACCCCTCAGACTAAATTAGCAACTCAGAAATCTTATCAAGCCCATCAAAGCCAAATTTGAGGCAGAAATATCCTCAAAGACAAAGGATAACCACAAGGCCTTCATCAGCTTTGTTCATAACCTCAAAGGTAACACGACAGTGTGCTGAACAAATTGTAAATGGAACCACTTAAAGAATCAGAGGATATAGCAAACCTATTGGCTGATAAATTTAATTCCAGTTTCACCCCGCTTTTCCTCTCAATACCTCTCAGGAGACACCTCCTACCATAAATCTTCTGACTATCACTAGCAAATAGGTCTTCAATGCATTGTCCAAGGCAAAGAATACCATTTCAATGGGCCCTGATAATATCCTGGGATACCTCTTGGATAGCATGAAACATGAGCTATCAAGCACTCTAAAGTCACCGTCCAACATTAGCCTACTAATTGGCTTCATCCTTAGCGAATGGAGGACTGCAGCAGTTAATCTTTAGCACAAGGTTTGGCCTTCTACTGACCTGGATAACCACAGACCATAAGTCTGACTGGTCTTGTATGTAAGGCCATGGAAAGAATTATCATAGATATTTCAAATAAAAATGTATGGAATGCATTTTCTTATTTACTTCTACAATGATTACAGATATTGAAATAAAATATCACTAACACTAATAGCCATTTGCTAAACAATACAGGCTCACAATGAAAAGAGACTTAGCATGAGCAGTAAACTTCTCTGCCCTTGAAACTCACATTCTTTGAAATGGCATGAAACCCACATTAAAAGAAAATGCATCCAACAGTGGAAGATCAAGTTTAGCTTTTAACTGTTTTTAAACCATAGGCTCCTTGCACACATTTATAGGGCCATGCGCACATGTATGTGTTCTTTGATTCACCCTCATTATACATTATATTCCTTGTACAATAAATATGTTAGAATGGTGTTTTAAATTTGTACTTATGAACATTCTTCTAGAAAGCAATGAAAGAATAATGATAAAACTACCCATTTCAGAAAATTTCAACCATAAAATGCCACTAAAACTTCTGTCATTACAATCCACCAATATTATTCAAAAAGCACAATCTTTGCAGAAGTAAAAGTTGTCTAGATAATTCTACATTAAAGAGATCTGTAACTAATGAAGAGGTTGCTACTGGCAAACAACTTTGCATTTCAGGTGTTTCATCTACAAATTCAGTGCCTGCTGCCTTTGAAAAATTAATTGCCTATGTTACATTAAAAAATGGTAAGCTGGTAATATTGCAATAGGGAATGACTGACAAACCAACAAGAAGTTCATAGTTGCTAGGCATCGTATACAAAGGAAGTCACACTCAGGAGTATAGAACCCCTATACCCCCTTAAAATGCACCAAATACTCCACAATCAAAATGGCACTGCAATACCAGCACTCCATCCAAATAGTGTGGGAGTAGAACCCTCAGCCTTCTGCACCTAAGGCAATTATGCTACTAACACTGCTTTCAAATTGTACAACACAAACAGTGATGGCCATTTGATAAACAAAACAGTTAGTGGCACACTGAAAACAGACTTAGCATGAGCAACAGTAAATTTATCTTCCCTTGAAACTCATAATTCCATGAAAATGAAATGAAACTCAGTCCCTTGAAAATGCACTGAAACTCATAATGCCCTGAAAATGTATTGAAACTCAAACTCACAATTCCATCAGCAGTCTGGTAGTCAGGCTCTTGTCTTCATTGGAGCTCACAGTTCCTTCAGCAGTCCGGTAGTTGGCATGGAGAATTCAGGCTCTGTCTCCTGTAACCAAATTACAGGGTCAAGCCTGATCAAATTAAGTGACTAACCTGCCCTCCCCCTTAACTAGAGCATTACACACCATACCATCATACCTCCCAACCTGTTAGCATAAGAAATCTGGGCAAAGCCTAAAACAGGGACAGATTTTAAATATTGCTCTTACAGACGGAGAAGATTACTAGAATAACAGAATTTGTCTTAGCATGCATTTTCTAAAGGAAATGAAGTCCAGCTCAGCTGTATGACATTTATTTCAATTTTCAGTGATTTGCCAGAAAACTACAAATATTGAGGAACAGGCCAAAAATATGAGGCAAAAATCAGGGAATTCTGTAAAAATCTGGACAGTTGAGAGGTGTGCATATCTCTCACTCTCTTAGTGCAAGAAATCTGGACAAAGCCTGAAATAATGGAGATACAATGGCCCAAAATATAGATTATGCCTCTCAACCTGTTCAAGCAAGAAATCAGGACAAAGCCAGTAGTTATGGGGGGACAAAGGCCTAAAAATAGGAAAACTTTTAAAATATTGCCCTTACAGGCTTAGAAAGTTGATATAATTCCAGGTTTTACACTAGCATGAATTTTCAGAAGCATGTGGAGTTTGAAACTCAAATGCCTGCCATTGTTTTCACACTTCAGTCCTCAATAGTTAGTCAGTAATTTGCAAGAAAAGCACCAATTGTAGGAGAAATGGAAAAAAATATGATGCAAAAATCTGGGCATTCTGTGAAAATCTGGACAGTTGAGAGGTATGATAGAGATAGATTTTAAATATTGCTCCTTTTAATTAAGAAAGTTGCTAGAATAACAAGATTTGTGCTAGAATGTACTTTCTGAAGAATATACTAACTTCAGTCCTCTGTGATTTGCCAGAAGCCCACAAATTTTATGAGAAACAGACCAAAACTATGAGGCTAAATCTGGACAGTTAAGAGGTATGTTAAACACACACACACACACACACACACACACACACACACACACACACACACACACACACACACACACACACACACTTTCTCACTCTTACAGTAACAAATAGAACCTCCAGAATAAATAATATAATTGTACACACGCACGCACACCTACTCTCTCACACAGTAACTAACACACATGCACTTTATCTCTCATTTAAACAGAATGGCTAGTTCAGCTTACATGCACACATACACAAACACACACACACACACACACACACACACACACACACACACACACACACACACACACACACACACTTTCCCACTTATACAGAAATGAACGGAACCTCTAGAAATGAATAAATAACATACGCGTACACAGACACACACACCCACCATTCATTTTACATACTTACCTTCTGTCTCAATGAAACAACTATTTTAAATTGTGCACGAGTGAAAAATTAGCTTACATCAGCATTAACATGTCTATGATGCACACATGACCTTCCTTAAAGGAGAAGACGCTGTTTTAGCTTTTTTTCCTAGATCCTAGCGCCTTCCTTGTGCTACCCCCTCCATGCAAACACTGTACTGAAATGCGTACAGTGAGTATGCCTCCTGACGTCCCTGTTCCCACATACATAAAGGCCACTCACATGTACTGACCAGTACTCCCACAAAAGGCATCACAGATGAGTCAGGTGCAGGTCACAGTGTCAAAAGCTGCATTCTAGGATGTAACCCTCAGACACCACTATGCCTTCGGACCACAAACACACATCCATACATGTGGTAGGACATATAATAGTACAACACCATGTGACCTTTGACCAGTGGACTGTACCTAGCTCTACATCATCTGTGTAGAGTACCCATGTACTGACACAGTTGCATCATGTGTTATGCAATGCAATGATACCACCATTTGTAACCAGGTCAGCTGTACACATACCATGGTCCCTCGGTTATTTACAGCATTAACAGATGACTGTTGCTGTACACCAGTAAACACCCTCATGTTTGGATATGACATGCATGTACCTGCCCTGGATATGTACATGCCACACATATACAACATATATGTAAATACCATAGCTGTTGTTGTCCTTTGTGTAGATAGGTGGCTACAGCCATTACACACATGCACATGGAAGGTAGGTCCATGGCTGCTGAATGCTAACAGTACATAAGGTGTGATATCAATGTTGACAGAGGTAACATTCCCTCTGTACTGGTCACCCATGACACCTATCATATCATACAACAGTCCATGTGTTGTGTATGTCATTACACATCCACCAAATGCAATGCCTACAAACATGCCCAAATGACAGGAATGTAGGACCTACACACATGTACATGTAGTGGTGTGCATTCAGATACCATGCATGTGTAGTTGCTGATGTTTGCAGGTGATGTCTGTCTTAGTACATCATGCAGTTGCAATGCAGCCTCAACATTGCCAACTGTATATGGTGATATGCTGAAAGTATGGTAAGATGCACTTCAGGTATGGACAGATGTGTGGACGTAACTAAGTGGTGGAGCATCTTTGCAGATGGATATTTGCTGAGGACAGCTCACAGGTGTATCACAAGCAGTCCTACAATAACCTGTGTAACCGCTAAGCTATGGTTTTGTTAATTGAAGGGGAACACACACAACTTAGACAGCGGTCAGGGTGACACCAAAGGTAAATCACTTGACACCTGTAACAGTTATAACCTCCTGTGTGCATATATTGTGCATATATCAGCCCAGTTGCCAAAGGAAGCATCAGTACACTCTGTAACACATGCAATACTACTGTAAGTCTGTCATACGTATCATGAGATAGGCAGGTGTTTGATTCACAGTACTGGCATGTGTGGTTGCGTGTGTGTCCATATATGTCACTTATGGTGGGGAATACATCTCAATTGCTACTCACTCTCCTGTACACATCTGTACAGACTGCAATGTAGAAAGCAGGACATAGGCAGGGGTGTGTATCTCACACATGTGAGGTATCTGTGTGTCCGTGACATAGGTGTATTCAATAGTGAATGCCACAGTGTGTGTGTGTGTGTGTGTGTGTGTGTGTGTGTGTGTGTGTGTGTGTGTGTGTGTGTGTGTGTGTGTGTGTGCGTGTGTGTGTGTGGCTGTCTGGTCCCTGGAGTGAGGATGTATGTTACCATAGTGAACTGAAAAGACCCCTCCCCCCATCCAGGCAATGCAATCTACTATCCCTGTTGATGTCCTCAATCTTAGGCCATACTGACTACCTGTACATGTGTAATCTCTGTGGCACGTCATGTAAGTGCATAGTACTGTAATGATGGCAGGGGTCCTCACCTCAACATTAGCAACTGTGTGTGTGCGTGTGTGTGTGTGTGTGTGTGTGTGTGTGTGTGTGTGTGTGTGTGTGTGTGTGTGTGTTACTGTGTCAGTGAATCCATGAGGGTGTGTTACTGTGACTCTGAATACATGTGTGTGAATACCTGAGTGTGTGGATGTATTTGTGTGTTCACATCCTGTCATGGGAATGTGTATTACTGCTTCCCAATGAGGCATCACACTTTCCACTGGCCTCTACCCTTGTCATCAGCTAGACCGCTCACTTACCTCTCCACTCCATGTAAATGTACCTTTAATTTCATCCAGTATGGATGTCACGTCTCTACCCACAGTAGCTTAATACACAGCTATCATGTTCTTGGATCAGTAGATCAGTAGACGTGTTTGGAATGTGGGACTTTCTAACTGTGACGTGGAAGCTACAAAGTGCATGGTGGTATTTTCATACATGCCTGTGAGTAGTCCACATTTACATATGGGACACTAACTGCAAACACTGACATCCAACGACACATGCAATTAGACCTGAAGGAGGAAGGCAGAACATCAAGACCAACATGCAGTTACTGTTGTTACACATGACACATACTGTTAACAGTACAAAATGCATTCTAAACCTGTACTACAAGGTATGTCTGCTGCCTGTCAACAGTACACAACAATTGTAATCTACAATTATCTTCCTAGTCTATTCACCCTGTGCATCAGACCATATGAGCATGTCCCTGCACCGATGGTGTGGATGACAGGGATGTGGCAAAGGCATCATCATATGCACAGGGTGATAATGTTTGCCAGAGGCCTAGGCTGCACCATTGGATGACATCATGTGTGTGGGTTAGGGCCTTTGATCTCACTGAGCATGTGTGGATGTTATGCATGTGTGTGTTGCGGTGCCCTACATATGTTTCCGGTGTGTGCGTGTATGTATGCACACAGTTCTGGCATGTGTCTGGCCTACACAGGGTTATATTGACAGCTGCAGACTGTACAGGCCAGGTGTTATAGTTCTTGGTGTCTGGCCAAGGCCACGTGACCTGTGCCTGCCAGGGGTTGCACGGGCACTACCAGGCAGAGGTGCAGATTGGGTACTGTCTGATGACACATGTCCACTGGAACCGTGTCCCTGTTGGGATCATCCAGGGCCATGTGCACGTGGCCTGCTATGTCCTGATGTGGACAGCACAGCACCATCTGCACTGCTGCTGCTACCACCACTATGGGAGCGGGCATGTGAGGTAGCTTGTTCACGTAGACCTGCAACAGGTGATGTAGCTGGCCTATGTCCACATGCCCGATGCCTCACTCCTACCAGATGTTCCAGCACAGACATCTCACGCTTGCAGATTGTCATGCCATGGTCAAGGACTCCAACCATGTCACCCAATTGTCTATCCAAAACTTCAGCAAGCTGCTGTTGAGCATTTGCCATTGCCTGGATGTTGTTGTTTAAAGAATGGACAGCAGCCCTCTGAAGCCTCTGACCTTCTCTGTTGTGCCATTCAGCACGTGCCTGTGCCTCCATTACAGCCTGAAATATGCATCTATTGACACCAGCTGCTGCGCCCTGTCTTGCAGGGGCATGTTGGCCAGATGTCTTCCTACGAGCAGCACCGGCCACATGCCTGTGTGGGGCATCACCAGTCAGTTGGCTGACACCATGGTGTGCAGGCACACCTTCCATTGTCTCCACGCTTTCCTGTTCAAAGCTACTATATGCCAACTGTCCTTCCTCTATGGCCACTGGTGATGGGGTATGTGATGGCATGAGAACTGTGTGCGGGGATGAGGGGGTTATAGGTGGAATGGCAACCAATGGCACAGATTCAGCCCCTGACAACCATGCCTGTGCCTTAATCATACATTCATCATCACTGCCAGAGTCTGTGGGGACACTAACATCAGATGGACTACAGGAGGGGAATGCACCTACATCAACACCTGTGAGGGGCAGACAAGAGCTGTACATTACAATCTATACAATAGACACACACACACACACACACACACACACACACACACACACACACACACACACACACACACACAAGCTATGGCACCCAACATGCATGTGATATGACAGAAGGCATGCAACATGCATGTGATATGGCAGACGGCATGCAGCTCAGACAATAATAGTGGTAGTTATCATACATCCCTCGGTTGCACACAACAGCATGCATGTGTCATAGCAGAAGGCATGCACATTACACAATCATAGTAGTAGTTAGCATACATCCCTGTGTTACACCATGTAGACCAGCATAGGTTAACAGTACACCTGCCTGATGTGTAGCATATGACCTTGACAATCACCATGTAGTATGATATGTGATCTGCTGACATGTGCAATGACATGCATACATGTTTAACACAATGGCATCCTGTTAAATATACAGTGGAGTAATGGTGTCCCAATGCAGGGATGTATTATACTAACATGGACCTTCTGCTGACGCAGTGTTGTCTGTCCACCCTACAGATATACTGCACATTTAGCTGATGTGCATGGCCATTGCAGGGAATTATGTGGCTTCTCTATTGCTATACAGTGTGAGTTACAGACACAGTTTATAGCCATGACTGTGTTCAGATACAATACATATATACTGTGGAATGTGACCCACATCACTGAGGTGTATACACACTAAACCATGATGTGGAATGTGTGACACAGGTCACTGAAGGGTATACAGATGACACCCCTGCACATCTGCAACCATATTGCTGCTGCCTGACAACTATGGCCAGACATGGCAAACTCATCGGTACACCATGTCCCACATGACATCTGTGTACCACACGCACACACATGAGGAGGAAGGATGACATTGATGTCTGACACCTGCAAGGGGAATGTACTGTATCTGTGGGCTGATGTGGTTGTCTGTGTATGTATGTGGATACTGTACAGGTGACTGCTGTCATGTCATGACACACTCAAGATGTTAAACACATCTTATGTGGTGGATTGATGTCACGCCTATACAAGATGTGCGCAGACCTTGAGGATGTCTAGTGCTCCACATCTGCAATATAACCATTACACAAAGCCCATAGTTGGACCATGTGGAGCCAATGTACAACAGGGTGTACACACAAGCACATCATGTCTACTGTGTGTGTTGCTTCATGTCTCTGGCCATCCTCCATGGCCATGTGTGAACATGTGTTGGTCAAATGGTTGTGACGGGCATCTATTTCACATGTCTGCATTGTCCCATATGACATACACCCATAGATGTCATATGCTGTACTGATGACAGGGTTATGCAGACAAAGGGTGGTATGTTTGGTATGTGGGATATGTTTTTCAGGATAGTTAGGCAGTGTTGCAGCCAGCCCACTAGATGTCATGGACATGTCAGATAGCACATAACATTGTGTGACATTCATAGCAGGGGTATAATCCACACCAGTGAATCCTGTGGGCTGGCCATACTCCATTTTACTGTGTAGTACTGTTTGTATTCCCCACATGTGTAGTTCTGATCTGTAGTACATGTCCCTACAGTAAACAACACCTCCACCATTGCATGTACAGCTGTCCACACATCTGACAATGACAGTTTGTGAGATTTCATGTTGGTGTTTCACATAGTTTGCAAGTATTGCACATGGATATCTGTTGTGATGCATTGCAGGTCTGACCTGTATATTTTGACAGGACCATACATTATGTGTACATGTGGTAAATGGCCACATGGCAGTTAGATCTCTGCATTAACATGCCTGATAAATAATAACAGTCTCACCTGCAATGGGCTGCTGTTGCAGCAGAATGCCAGAGGTACCTAAATAGGAGTGACACAGCAGTATGATCATTATCCACACCTGTATGATAGCTACAGGGTGCAATGTGCATGTTAACACATACACCAGTACAATAGACTATACTATGGAGTATGCACATGTGCACATACATAGAGTAGTATACTATAGTATGCGGCATGTGTGTATACATGCATTGCATATGATGTTACATTACATATTGTGCAGTGACACATGTAACTATATGGAATATAGTTGTTATATGTGCAGTAGTGACTTACCAGGCAACTCCAGGCTCGGTGGTTGAGAGACAACCACCTCCACGATATCATCTAAGGCTTGTGGATGTTGTTCTGCAGGTGTCCCTATGTTGGTCAGTAGCTCCTTGGTACATGTGAGTGGGGGCTGGGTTGGTGGCCCATCACCTGTCGCACCTTGTTCCCTGATGATTGCATTTGCAAGGTGTTTTGCCCATCTAATTAGGTCTGTACAGTATCTGTGCACCTGCTGGTATGTGTGGTTGTGGCCACCTACATCATTAACCCTCCTGCAAAGTTCCTGCCACGGGGCATCCCGGTGCTGTGCATCCTGTGTCACATGGCTGAACAGTACATGATGATTATTAAGTAGGTATGGGATGAGGGCCTCATCCTCCAAGCAGGTATAAGGTGTCAGCCTTGCACGTGGCATACCTGGAAGACATAATGATGGAGACAGGTCACAGTAACTCACAGAGACATACAGAGCTACAGCTGAACATACATGTGTATCATATTTATTACGATTAAATAGTTGTCTTTGCAAATCTACATGACACTGACACCATTGACATGTTTGTGTCACACATATTTGACACTCAATGGTGATTGGATATTATCACCATATATGTGTGCGTCACCTGATTACATTGCTCATTCTCCATGTGGATGCTGTCTTGATGTGGCATGTCTGTTTGCCTGTACTGGTGTTCTTACCTATCAGCACATGCCTGGATGTGTCCACATTAATGCAGTCAACCTCGATGCTGTGTATATGCCACATATAAAGACTTAAACTGCCTTAACGGACATGACCTGTGACCCTGCAGACTTGCTCACGGAAGGTTTTACATGTATGTGTTTTGCCATATACATCTACACAGCACTGTACAGCAGTTCAACACCCTGCCATGTATCACCTGTGTTGCACATGTGATACACATGGGACACTGGCTAGCCTGATGGTATTTGCAGGGTTGGATATCAACTATAGCATGTACGGTCAAAGTCAACTAGTAGGCTATATGCCCTGGGCCATGTATGAGCCTAGGATGAAAGGTTACCTAGCTGTAGCTGACAGGCGGGTTTCTGGGGCCAGGTCAAGCAGTGCCACATAACTGATCCACAGGGTTAATGATATATTTACCATGCGGTCATCACACCATGTCTGAAAGAGGGGCAATGTGCAGCTTTGCTGGACAGTGATGCATAGTATGGCAGGAGTATGTAAAGTGGATAGGACAAGGATCTGTCCAGCATGTGGCTGTCCTTGTACTAGGAAGGTGGATGTCCATGAAGTATGTGTTTGAGATCAGGATGTGTATGTATAGCATGTCCAACATCACTGGGTTAGACATGGCTTTATTCAGAGTAGGAATCATGCTACATAGTGGAGGCAGGCATTGGGAAGGCCGGTGTAGGCCATCTGAACATGGCCAATACCCCTTAAAAGGAAATATGTGATCTGATATTGGTCACTTGAGTGTTGAGTATGGCTGAACAATGATCTTTATATTCATGGATGGCACCCTGTCATGACTAGGGTTGCCACTTATGACTATCTGACAGGTGTGGTGATGTAACTATCACAGGAAAGACAACTGCCCAGCTGCATCCCTTACACGCAGTGTCCATTATGTTGACCGCTGCCTCGGAGATAGTTCATGGGTACAGGGTTATTAACATAGGGGTTACAATGCAATATGTAGCTGTCAGATTGTGGCCATATGTCACACACCTCACCCAAAAAGCTCCTTCTGTATGTTGTTCACAACACTCATTGAGTCAGCTATTGCTCCTAGGTCATAGTCATTTGCATACTTCAATAGGCAGATGCCTTCTGTTAGTCTGTGTGGTATATACTACAATGAGGGGGAGTACAATGAATTAACCCTGTCTTACTGTAGCTGGCACTGGTGTGATGTGCATGAATTATTCAGACACCTTCTGTAGTGTTGGTTCTGCCAGCAGTCCAGTTGCAAAACACTCCTGTGACATAGGAATGTACATCTAGTATACTGAGTGTAGGTGGAACACAGTATGGGTGATGATGTCCTATGACCTGGCAAGGTTATGATATGCTGTGTGAAATCAACCTTACTGTCATTGACATCTGTACTGCTGACATCAAATAAGTTGATCAAGGTTCATGGCCTTTCAGACAAGACTCAGCAGGGTAGTAGTGCAGTACTTCCCATTATCAGTGGTGTCTCCCCCTTTGTGGGTTGTGATAACTGTTGGTGTGCACCATTCAGTGTGTACACAGTATGACATGAAGCTATGTTTTACATGATGTGTATGTGGAGAGCAAATTGTTTTGCCATATGTGTATGATACAACCTGGGATGTGGACAGGTCCTATGCAGCCTGAGTGCAGCTTGTACCTGCATAGTTGTGGTTACAGGGACTCTGTAGTGTACATGGATATATGATTGTGTACCTGTTGGGGGGGTAGTGTGTTTATTTTATCCAAGACACTATCTGGATTGCTTATTCATGCTCAACACTTATTCAGAACTTGTAAGCACTAAAGAAGCTACTAATTACTATAGCACTCAATCTTCCTCATTACCTAGTAGTAAACAGTTTATGTACTTACTTTTCTCACTTGCTTAGAGAAAACGGCTCTTGTACTCACTTTCCTCACTTACCTAGAGGAAAATAGTTTTTTATTCAGGCATGTCCAAGGGTCAGCTCCCAGTTTTCTCTCCTGTCTATCTGATGAATCTGGGCATCTTGAGGCAATGAAGAAATTTCCTCATGTACACAGACAACCCTCTCCTCCTACCACCCAACACTACAACCTGTGAGAGATGCACTTATCTAGCCAAACTAGAGGAAAGCTCTCTCCAACCAAGACTGAACTTGACAGTCATGAGGAGAAGGTAAACATTTGCACCACACCACACTCATCACATAGTCTCACTAAATCTACACCACCAAAATCCACACATAATAACACAAAAACATTTGCAGAGGCTCTCAATAATAATCTGTCTAAGCAACAGAGACCTCCAAAGCAGAAACGCAAGCAGCCTCCATCCCCCAACACAACCCAAATGACACATAGCCCACAGACTCAGTGTGCCACTCAACCACAACCAATAAGGCAAAACAACGTACCCAACACACTAGTCATAGGTGACTCTATAGTCAGGCACACTGATGTCCCACTCATCAGGCTAAACAAGGAGAAGGTTACTGTCAGCTGCCTGTCGGGAGCCAGGATCTACAACATAACCCATGCACTCAGGTCACTCCACAACAAGTACAAATATGACTCTGTCATTGTCCATGTTGGTGTGAATGACCTGAGATGTACCTCCCTGGACTACATGAAAAGAGACATGGAAGAGCTCTCCAATCTTGTAGCCTAGGCAGGTATGACCCTAGCCCTGAGTAGCATTCTCCCATCACCCAGAATGATATGGCAGTACAAGAACAAAATGATTGACTTCAACAATTGGCTAAGCTTCTGGTGTCATTCTAAGGGGATCCAGTATCTGTCTGCTTGGGAGGACATGGTCGACAGACCATGATACTTTGCTACAGATGGCCTGCACTTGTCGGCTCTGGGATTCTGGATACTGGCTAAGGCTCTTGCTGCCTCATATAGTGCCTTTTTTAGGCAAGGTTCAAATAACAAATTCACCACCATAACAGGAACAGGCAAGCAAAAACTGAGGGTAATGCTACTCAATGCTAGAAGTCTAAATCTCAAAATGCACTCTCTCGAGGCACTCCTTAAAATGGAAAACATCAATATCTGTGCAGTGACTGAGACCTGGTTCAAGGCTCCAGAGAGCACCCCTACACTACCAGGCTATAACTCATACCACACGTTTCGGCTATGTAACCTGGATCGAAACACCAAAGGCGGAGGTGTGTCCATATTCATTAAGGATATCCACACTTCCAGGCTAGTTGCTCAGTACAATGCATCCAAGGTTATCCAAGTGCAACTAACTCTGGGCAAAACTGCAATCCAAATTATAGCTTGCTACAGATCCCCCACCATGCCCCAGGATTCCTACTCCACTTTTCTTGATGTACTGGAAAATATTAGGGTTCAACCAAACACCCTAATAATGGGCGACTTCAACTACCCCACCATTAACTGGGAAAAGTACTTGTGTACCAACTCATTAGCTCACCGCTTTCTGGAATTCATAAACCTACAATGCCCTGGATCAACTTATCCACACCCCAAGCAGGGGCAACAATATCCTAGACCTAGTAATACCAACATGAGTGACTGGTGTTCCACACTTGAAGTCAACTCCTTGCTGGTCCGATCCGACCATAAGCTAATCGCCCTTGATATCTACATCCCGACCCCACCCCCCATTAAGGAAACCACAGTAAAATATTTCACCAAAGCCAACTTCATGCTTCTTAAGACAGAAGTGGTGAACTTCATGGCACCCATGCAGATGGACAATACAGTTACAACTGCTGAATCCTACACAGATGCACTCTATAAGCACTTACATGAGTGCATGGATCATGCTATGAACCAAGAAGCTATCCTCCAAAAAAAGGAAGCCAATCTGGTGGTCCCCTGCCATAAACAAACTGTACAACAGAAGGAAGAAACTGTTGCAAAAGAGAGTAAAATCCCATGAGTGGAGGAGCTTCCTGGTCAGCCTCAGTTAGAAGCTGAGATCCCTTATAAGATCCTCCAAAGCTAGCTATGAAAACAAAATCACCACTAATTCCAAGGACAGCCACAAAGCATTATATAGCTATATCAAGAATCTCGATGGCAATACTCAGATCTGCTCTGAGTTACAGCACAAAGGCATACAAATTACAGAACCAACTGATATTGCCAACATCCTGGCAGATAGGTTCAGTGCTAACTTTACCCCCCTCTCACCCCCTAAAGGGCTCATATCTATACAGGAAGAATGCAAAGTCTCTGTAATCACAACTATGCAGGTAAAAGCTGCACTCTCTAAAGCCAAAAACACAGCATCCATGGGACCGGACAACATCCCAGGCTGCGTTTTACATGAACTTCAGAACGAACTGGCTCCCCACTTAAACACCATGTTCAATAATAGCCTCGCATCAGGCTTTGTACCCACTGAATGGTGCACAGCAACAGTTATCCACAAAGGTGGCATCACAACGGACCACGGGAACTATTGCCCTATAAGCCTGACTAGCCTGGTCTGCAAGGCTATGGAGCACATCATCATGGATCTCATTCACAGAGACATTGGCTATCTCCAAACCTTTGACCCCACCAGTTTGGCTTTGTTAAGGGCAGTCCATGCCTCCTAAACCTGGTGGACTTGTTTGAGACAGTTACCAAGGGATTAGATGAGGGTAAGGAGGTCCACACAGCCTACCTTGACCTCTCAAAGGCATTCAACACCATTCCCCATTCTGGTATTATCGACATACCCATCCACCTGAACATTAACCCCTATGTCACGAGATGGTTTGCAAATTGGCTCATGGAAAGAACCCACACAGTGACAGTTGCAGACCCTAGGTCTGACTGTAAACCAGTTACAAGTGGCGTCCCCCAGGGCTCAGTCCTTGGACTCCTTATGTTCGGTATATACTTCTCTGAGGTACAGGCAAGCACAGGAGGACTTTGGCTGAAAAGGTTTGCAGACGACTGCAAATTAGGGGCTATAATTGGTTCCCCAGCTGATACAGACACCCTCCAGAAGGGTCTCACTGAGACAGATACCTGGTGTCAATATCATGGCCTCAAGCTGAATGCCAAAAAGTGCATAGTCATCCCCTTTGGATAAAACTAATTACCCGTGGACTACCACATAGGTGGTAGTCTCCTACATACAGAAAAGGTAATAAGGGATCTGGGAACCTAAGTAGATAGCAATCTCTCCTTTGATAACCATATTGCCAAGGTGGTTAGAATATCATTCTATGTGTCCCCCCTTATCTTAAATGGGTTTGCATCCAGAACAAAGGAGGCCATTGTGCCTCTCTGCTCATGACTTATTAGACCCATTAAAGAATACAACACCCCATTTGGGATGTACCTTACAAGACAACTGCAACAGCTTGAAAGACCTCAAAAGTACCACAGCAAGAGGATTACTGACCTCAAACAGATGACCTATGCAGCCCAACTAAAGAAACTCCAGCTGTACTCGGTTGCATACCGTGTACTCAGAGGTGATCTCTACTGGACATACAAGGCCCATGTCCAACCCAGTATTGATGGATATGCTCCACCTAAACAAAATACCCTGAGAGCCACATGCTCTAGGGATATAAACCTTACCACAATGATAACTAGGACGTGCTGGAGGGATAGATTCATGACCCAGAGACTCCCCATGATTTGGAACATGATTCCAATGTACATCAGGCAGGGCCCCTCACTAGCACTCTTCAAGAGAAACCTTGATGGGTGGATGGGAGACAGACATGTACCCCGGGGATCACTGCAGTGGCTCTGCTGGACAGAGGCACAGGGAACTAATGGCTATGCTGTTCAGAGGCACAAGGAACTAACCTAAGGGGGTGGCGGAAGCCAACACACTCTAGCTAGGCTTATAAATGCCCTTGGGTAGACAGCCTAGTACCTACCTATGAACCTATGAACCTATTACATATCTTATGTGCATGGATAGTTAACTAGCTCTTCCATTTTACTTTGCTATCATGCTGATAAACTGTCGGGTGACTACAAGTCATATGTATCCTGTTATTGTGTATTGTAAATGCCAATAGACATAACTAATGCCAATAGACATAACTAATGTTTACCTAACATAACAGTAATGCTATGTAAAATGTAATACATATCTGCCTACAATACTGTACATTACACAGTTATTGGCACAATATCCCACAATGCAAATCATAATTGCACAGTAGGCCCACCTTCAACATGTCATTCTCAGTAATGCACCCATACATATGCCTACGGTTACAATATATCAACATATACTACCCCCTGTTATAGCACGTACTTGTTGGACCAACCCTGCTGCTGACAATGGCTGGAGAGGAATTGTTGGGTTCAAAGCCCTTATATAGCATCCCTTGTGGTGTATGAGGTGTTTGCCTTGTGACCTACAGCAGTACACACATAAATACTACAAGCATTACTATGCTCAGCAATACATCACTACAAGATAACTGTTTCCACTATATGCATTGCGTACTCTTTAATTATTACAGAGCAGATGCTACATGCACAGACATACTGAGTGTTCTACATACCTTATTAGTAACCCGAGGTGTTGTTGACTGTTATTTCAATCTTTTTCAGTTTGTGTTTCAATCTTCCATCCTTTTATAGTTAAATATCAGTAACGTGCTATCCTGACCACCAATTGGTGTTCCAAAGTAGTTAATTACATGCACATCAGCTGTGCAGCTACTCCATTAGCCAATACCATGGCAACAGTGGTGTATAACTGAGTACTCCACTTGGGCGTTGTCCCTTTGCCTTACTTTCAAGGAAGACAGCCTGGATGTGTTGTTTGTGATGTATTGCAACAGCTATATGGAGACACACAGAGATATATTAGCTTCATGACTCCCGTGGATTGTGTGTAATGCCTAGAAGATGTTCTACATGTGAGTACAGCTGTTATATTTCAGAACATTGCCACTTATGCAGGGTTTGTTTGTGCCTGATACTTCTGCAGATGTTTCAGTCTGGCAAGGATGTTTGAGCAGCTCAAGGCTGTATGGCTATGCATATAATGTTAGATGGTTTGCAGTGTGCTCACCAGACATCTTTGTTTTGGTGTAAATGTGTATCATACTGTGCTTTTAATCAGTAATTGGTAACACTTCCTGGTGTACACACAACCCTCTGAAACGGGATTAGTGCAAACAAACCCTGTAACATCAGCAGTTGCTCCATTGTATAACAGCAACTATTTCACATAAGGCCATGTTAGTGTGTTTCTGACAAGGTATGTTAAGGCTTCTGCAGATTTCTTACAGTGAGTGAATGATTTGTGATGTTATTACAGTATGTATTGTAATTAGTTTGGGTGTGGGGGAGATGTTGGTGGGTGTACATAGCAGATGCAGGTGTGTAGGAACTGCTTTTATACACAGTCGATATGTGTATGAGGGTTCCTTCCCTATTTGAACACCTATCCTTTAGTGGACTAATACTACGGTAATTGCAGGCTGATTTATTAAGGCACTGTTACATGGTTCCTGTATAGCATGCAGGTTATGTTAGTCCTTGAATCCTTTTGGCAATTCATCAGAATGTAATAAAGTGTTGCTACATGAAAGCTGTCTGTGTATTTCTGTCATAGGTATTTGCAGTCATTGGAGTTGTGTTGGTGACTCACCCTCTTTGGCTCATGTCCATAGCACATATTTGTAATAGTCTATAGGAATATACTCTCCATAGCCTTTGTTCATATAGTTTGGTCATGGCGGAATGTGTGATTGCTATGGTCCATGTTGTACTCATATATGAACACTTCAACCTCTGTATACGGGATACCTATGGAATCCCAAACGCACACAATTCCGACGCCAACAGTACTGGGCCCAGACTCCCAAACCCCACATTACCGAACATTCAAACTCACGACAATCAAACTCGCGAAAGTAACACAAACACAGAACACACACACACACACACACACACACACACACACACACACACACACACACTGCTACCCACCACATCCAAACAAACCATCCTACACTACGTGTGAGCAGGTGGGCACGCCACCCTACACCCCCCATGTGGGTGGCTGTGCCCCCCCCCACACCCCCCTACTTTAATATTCTACCTCCGAGATCGCACAAATAAACCCACAAAGCAAACCCACACCCACACATTACAGTCCCCCAGAAGCACACAACACACTCAGAATACACAAATACACACACTAAAGCCCTCAGGAACACACTTACACACAGTAACCTACCTGAACTGCAACACCAGAAGCACTAACTAAAAGTCCCTTAACATCGGGATTTTAAAAATAGCACTTCTGGTATTTCGGTACTGTGGTCTTTCGGTCTTTAAGCCTCGTGATTACGCGCGTCAGTATGTCAAGCATTTGGTATTTGGTAGGTATCCCATTTATATGTACCTCCATGGTTGTGTAGATGTTGTTAACCTATCTATATATCTACATGTATATGTATATCCCTATATATCGACATATATATCTCTCTCTCTCTCTCTCTCTCTCTATACATGTTGATTTATATATATATATATATATATATATATATATATATATATATATATATATATAGCATACACCTTTCATTGGGTATATGGCGGTTTGTCCTATTTCCACACAATCCTCCCTTTTGTGTTTTAACCTGTCAGAATACTCAACTGCCATTGGTACACCTCAGGTAGCTTAGTGGTAGGTTATCGTGAAGATTGTGTACATGGTTGCGTGTCCCAATCCTGGCAGTGGTCATTTTACCTCTCAGAGCAGGCACTGATAGTGCAAGGGTGATTAATACACATTTCAGCGGTTGTGAGCAGCTTTGTCCATGATCTGTGCGATGTTCAGCAAAGGTTAAACCTGTGTGGCGCTTATCTGTGTAGTCATGTTTAAGCGTCGCTTACCGGCACTTACTGGCGCAATAACCCGCTAACGACTGCTTAAAAGTGCTTTAATCACCCTGCATCCAACATCCCTTATTCGGGACCTCAGAATGACATAACAGCCCTTGCAGGTCTTGAAACCGGGACCATGAACATCACAGTCACTGGCTTTACCACTGAGCCATCTAAGATGTACAACTTTTATGCTGTTTAGTATGTACAGTGTACTACAGCCATTCCTCACTACTGCAAACAAATGTGTAAGTCAGTTGGTATACATATGTATGATACCTGTTAATGTTCATATGTTTGTTGAAGTCAATGTTGCAATGTGACCTGACAGGGTGCATTATGGATGAGAATGGTTCTTGTTTTGTGTCCTTTTTACATTGTGCCCATACTCCATGTGTACCCCTCCAGTTCACGTAATGAACATCCGACACAGGCCCTCCTTGATGCATATTCCATTATCCAGCGGTCCTCCTTCAGACCAATCTGAACATACACAGCAACCATTGCTTCTATGGGGAATTAGATTAATATTAATAGTTATAATACCTTAGCTGCATGTGTTTTGCGTACACTTCTATCCATTTGGAATGCTTCTGTGTCACAAAGTGTGTTCATAGATGTTTATATATATATATATATATATATATATATATATATATATATATATATATATATATATATATATAGATGTTACTGTATATATATATATATATATATATATATATATATATATATATATATACATTTTTCTATGTGCACACATCAGTGACATGTATATCTATATATATATATATATATATATATATATATATATATATATATATAGATATATTTAGCATTCATTTGTAACACTTATACATATGTAGACTTGTATATGTTGATTCACACATTACAGTACATTACAATGTACTGTACATATGTACACAAAGTGACTGTCCCATTTGTGGTCTGTACTGTAAAATGCCTGTAGTATAAGGTGTAGTCCAATGACCACTTACCATGTATACAGATTAGATGGCTTAATGGTAGGTTCCCATGACTATGGTGTGCATGGTCCAGGGTTCAACACCTGTGATGTATTAGACATGTTTTACTACATAATAAGGATAATTTAAGCAGGTTTAAAGGTGTTTGTGTGACATTATACCAGTGGTTTTACACAGTTAAACAAACTTTACATCCTACAACTTGTGCACGCAAGTATGGCCACTTCTGCTAACTATTCTGGATATATACATTTCAGTGACATAACATCTCACTATGTGCTTACATAACATTACATTGTCTGTTAACTGTGCTCTCCAGCACACATGGATTTATGTGTGTTCCAAATGTTTATTATTCTGTGGACTACTACCTATATATGCAAGCTGTGGTTAAGGTATACTATGTAATATGTAAAACATCTCTGATTTTATTGGGATTTGAACCACGGCTGCACAGATATTATGCAAATGCTTTAGCCATTACACTATTGACATTAACATTCCTTCTGCCTATTTCCTATGTCCATGAATCCTATGTGTAAGCTTGGCTACACAACAGGTGGAGCCACCCACACCCAGTGAACTTCTCGAAATACCGACATAACACATGAATTGAGAGACTATACCTTAACATCCTAACTAGATTTGGCATAGCCCCTCACTGACACACTTCAGGGGAAACCTTGATGTGTGACTGGGCAACAGTATATATACCCCTGGGATCATGTGTCCCAGAAACATACAGCCAGGGTGTGGGGGAGCCACTCCAGTTTTATAGCTACAAGACGTGTTGAGGAAATTGAATACTGTTGGGTTGTCATGTTAACATGCTCTTTTGAGATCACTATGTGCCCCTATCACCCTACAGCACCCCGGTCTTCAACAGCTTCCAGCAACTCTGCCTAGAATCACTTAATTGGCTATGCTTGACAGAGGCTCAGTTACTTCTTCAATGGTGCAGATAAAGCCACCACACTGTAGCTATGCTTCTAAATGCCCTTGGGCAGATAGCCTACTATCTATCTGTGAACCTCTACAGTGCAGGCCATCTCCAACATCATATGTGATTATACAGAGTTTTCTGATCACAATATACAGTGTAAAATCACCATGTAGTCAGACAACAGTTAAGTACAGCAAGAGCATACAGACTACTGATACATAATCACTCCAAAACCCTATCTTGGAAGCTAGTGGACTTGTATAGGTTTCAGGCTTTGTATTGCTTACCAGTAGGTTACCTACAGGAAAGATGGGACACAAGCACAGATGGGAAACATGCCTGCAACAATGCCATACCAACATGCATGTGTCAGCCTAAGGCTTTGTAATGCTGGGCAAGGCTAGTGGAACCCCCATGGTGCCATTTTTAGGCAGGTCTCAGAGGTGAATCTCACCACCATGAACTGCACAAAAGCGGAATCAATGAGGGTTAGACAACTCAATACCAGGGGTAGTACTCACAACATGCACGCACTCACAGCACCCCTCAGTATGGACAACATCTACATCTGTTCTGTGACTGGGACCTGTATAAGGTTCCTGTGAGCACACCAGCACTAGCAGACTACAACCCATAACACACATTTCAGCCACTGAACATGGACTGGCATAGACATGGAGGGGGTATATCCATATTAATCTGGGATACCTACACCTCCAAGTTAGTGGGGCAGCATGATACCTCTGTGATCATCCATGTGCAGCTAACATCAGCCACAACTGCAATGCAAACTGTCAGCTGCTACAGATAACCCTCCATGACCCAGGAGCACCACTACAACTATCTGGAGACAGTGGTAAACATGACAGTCCTACCAGACACCATGTTATTGGTCAATGTCAGCTACCCTACACTTAACTGGATAACCTACTCGAGTATTCACTTCCATGCCCAGCACTTCCTGGGATTTATCACCTCATATGGCCTGTATCAGTTGGTAGATGGACTAACGAGAAGTAAAAACATGCTAGAAGTGGTAATCACTGACATGTGCAACAGGTGCACTACAGCAGAGATAAACTGGTCACTGTTTAGATCTGACCATGAACTATTCACTGATGATTTCCACTCCCAACCATCTCCTCCACCCAAGGAACACACAGTGAATACCTTTCCTACAGCTAAATTCACAGTACTAATGACAGAGGTGGGAGGGTCTACAGCCCCCATGCTCAGGGATGACACTGCTCAAGATACAGACAGAATTACAAATGCACTCTATAAGCAACTACAAAGATGTATGGGTCATGCTATCAATGGCAAACCAGGACTCGCTACTCCTACACAAGGACACCAGTCTGCTGAACCCCTGCAATATACAGGCTATACAACAAACGTAGGACAGTAGTCCAGAACAACAGCAAATCCCAAGACATGCAGACATCTGTGACCAGTATTAGCAAGACACTTATGTTACTCATGTAATCATCCAAGGCTGATATCCACAGGTAAATAAGCATGGATTCGGAAGATGACCACAAATGCTTCTTTGGCTATGTCAAGGATCTAAGCAGTAACACACAGATTTGCACTGTGCTGGTGCAATATTACACTGAATATACTGACTGTACTGATATCACCAACATACTTGATGATACATTTGGTGCAAGCTTCACCCCCTATAGGGCACACAATACCCAAAACATACAGTATCCCAGACATCTGAGACATACAGGTGGTAATGGCCCTTTCAAATGGCATGAAAGAGCATCAATGGAGGCAGATGGTGTCCCAGACTGCATCCTGCAGACACTACAAGACAAAGTGACCCCCGCCTAATATAGCAATTCAACATCAGCCTCTGCACAGGCTACATGCCCATTCAATGGCGCATGGCAACAGCTATTCCACTCCACCAAGGTGGTGACACAACTGACCATGGTAACTACCACCCCATAAGCCTGAGTAGACTGATCTGCAAGGCTATGGAGTGCATCCTCATGGCACTCATTAACATAGACAATGGAAACCTCCAGACACTTGACCCAACCCAGGTCAGCTTGACTGAGTGCAGATCATGCCTACTGAACCTGTTTGACATCTTACAGTCACCTAGACTTTAGGTGTGGTGTGTGGTAGTTCACACATACTACCTGGACCTTGCCAAGGGTTTTGACACCATTCCCCACTCAGGTATTATTTCTACACTCACCAGCCAATACACACACCCATACATCACAGGTTGGTTTATCAACAGGCTTACACACAGAACCCACATGGTAAGCCTAGCAGCCTCCAGGTCCAACTCTTGACTAGTCACAACTGGTGTCCCACAGGACTCTGTCCTGGGAATCCTACTGTTTGCCATATACTTCTCATAGGTACGGGCTAACACATGTGGACTACAGCAGACCCTGTTTGGTGATTACTGCAAACTGGGAGCCATAACTGACAGTCCAGCTGTCACAGACATCCTTCAAAGGGCCTCACATAGACCAACACGGGGTGTCAGAGTCATGACCTCCAGCTAAAGGCCACATACTGCATAGTCATTCCATTTTGGGAAACTACACACACACATATTAACACATGAGTGGCAGACACTATAATTCAGACGATGCAATGGGTATATGGGAACTACATTAGATAGTGATCTCTCCTTTGACAATCATATCTGCGAAGTAGTTAGGACATCCGTCTATGTAGGCCATCTGATTACTTAAGGGCTTGCATTTATACAGACTGAGGTTATTGTGCCCCTTTACTCATCACTCATCAATCCCATCATCTAGTATGATAACCCATTTTGGATGTACCTCAGAAGACACATCCAACAGCTGGAAGGGCCATGAACGTACCTCACCAAGAGGAATAATGCCTTCAGACATGTGTCCTATGCTGCCAGACTGCATAAACTCTTGCATTACTCAGTGGCATCTCATTTACTCAGAGATGATATTTGCTGGCTAACAAAGCCGTGTCCAAGTCAGGCTTAATGGATATTCTCCACCTATGAGAATCCATGTCACAGTGAGCCACACACTGTAATGAGCTACACCTTGCCACAACCATAACTGGAAGATGCTGGAGTGACAGATTCCTGTCACGGGTACTCCCCATGCTTTGGAACTACATCCCTGATTACATTATACAGAGCCCCTCACTAACACTCTAGGGAATCCTTGCAGAGTGGGTGGGGAACAGTGGATATACCCCAGGGATCCCACAATTGGCTCTGCTCCATAGAGGGACAGTTAGTTAATCAATGGGGTGGTGACAGCAGACACATTTTGGCTAGGCTTATGAATGGCCTTGGGCAGTTAGGCAAGTACCTACCTATGTACCTATGAACCTATACATACAGTATCGACACATGTTGATAGCTAAATTTACTGTTCAGGTATTGACTTACCTTGTGCCAATGGCAGTTGTGTGTGCAATAGTTGAGGGCTGCCTATGTAGGATGCATACAGTAGACCACCTATACATGACAATTTACAGGTGGTCGTGTGTGTGTGCCATCCATGTTTACTGTGTGTGCAGGTGGAGAAGGGTGTCAGTCCGTAGGTGTCAACACGGTCAGTTTGTGTGCTATACTTTCCCTCTTTGCCAAGGCATGGGCATACTGGGCACGCCTCCATCTGCCTACTGGGGCTGGCACAGAGTGTTCATGGTCTGAGTCCCTCTGTGCCTGTGGGGCTCTTGGCAATGGTGGTGGGCTTTGAGGGCCTTCACCATTCTGTCCCTGCTGCAGCTGTTTCCACAGGATCATATTGTGTAGCATGGCACATACTATGAAGATGTGGGCAGACATGCCTGGAGAGTACTGCAAGGCTCCACCAGATATGTCCAAGCAATGGAACCATGATTTCAGCATCCCAAATACACGCTCTATGATGATTCTGGTTTGTGCGTGTGCCTCATTATGGTGTTCTTGCATGGGTGTTTGTGCATTTCTGATGGGAGTCATCATCCACGGTTCCAGTGCATAGCCAGCATCCCCCACCAGGTGGCCATATGGGATGTACCCCTGGCAAATACCTGATACAGCTGTGAGGTATGCCAGATGTGGGAGTCGTGATAGCTTCCAAGGCTGCCAGCACACACATCCATGATAATGCCCTGGGCATTGCACACAACCTGGCAGTTGACGGAGGGGTATCCCTTGCAGTTTATGTAGTGCCTACCCTGCTCACTGGGTGGTGACTTGATGTGGATGTGCGTGCAGTCTATTGCACCTAGTACCTCCAGGTAGTCTGCCACATGGTGGAAGAGATGCATATTGCTGGCCAAATCCTCCTGCGTTCGGGGGAAGTATATGTGCTCATTGGCATGTGGTAACATGGCATCCAGGAACTGGTAGAGTACCCTGGATGCTGATGCCTGTGAGATCCCCATGATATCCCCAGTTGGCCTTTGAAAGGTACCTGTGACTAGTATTCTCAAGCTTACACATACCTTCGTGTCCACTGGGATGGGTTCCCCTCTGTTATTTCTGGCTCTAAGGTGTGGCTGACACAGCTCAACAAGTTGCTGTATGGTGTCCCTGTCCACACTGTAATGCTCTACTATTTCCAGATCATGTAGCCCCTGGCAGGTTACCCTGGGTCTGAACACTCTTCTCCTCCTCCAGTGCCTGAGATGGTTGTCAGCATCATCCTCCACACCACCTTCAGTCTCCAACACATGCTGGTAAATCAAAGCTATGGCAGTCCTTAACATGTACATATTAAAAGTTCCCCATCTGTATACACCAATGGTGCAGAGTGTCTGGGAATACACAAGTGTGTGTGAGGTGCTTTCACACTTTATACTATTGTGCTATGGATGCTGCTGGTGTAATTGGGTGTGTATGTGCAATTTCAGCTGCAGGGTATCTTAATTATGGGTTTTACCGCAGGTACTGCTATTGTGGGGCCTTTGGTGTTGAATTACGCTTGGCTGCCATGATTCATCTATTGCCCTTTACTTCACTTTTCAACCCGATTCCCCTCTCATTGTCAGGCATGCATCCAGCTGCCTGCTTTCTTGTTTTGTACTTTCCAAACCCAGGATTGTGTTGCGAAATGTGTTATGTAGCTGATCTACTGCAAGTTTGCTTTGTTCTGCTGTGACAGTTCTCTTTTCTTTGCAGTACGGTACCTCCCCTTTCCTGTTCTGCAGGTAGCTGCTAGCAGCCTTGTTAGCTGTTGTCAATGACCCACTGTGGGTTCCTAGGTGTTAATTACTCATTTGTATTCCAATTACCATGCTGCACCATTTCCTTATTGTCTTCCCGTATCCTTCCTGTTTCAGCTGTGGTGCGAGCCGCGTACATCCGTTTACCGGGTTTCGAGCACATTTTCATCCACGTTCACATGCACTTTCAGTTACCTTCTGTGCTCTCAGCTAAGCAAAGCTATGGCTACTTCCACACCCCTATCCTGCGGCTTTGCTTAGCAACAGGCAAACCGGATTAGCAATGCTCCAATGTGCTTACAGCTAAAGTGGCACACCCCTCTCTTGATATCATCTATATCTCCAGGCCACACCTCGGTGTTATACCGCTATGCTGTGAGGTACATCCTTACACTGGCAGGGATTTTGTGATTCAGTATTTCTCATCTCATTTGCATGGCATTGCCTACTAATTCCTAGTTATCGTGCAGAACACTGTCATAGCCCCTTAGCAGTCCTTGCGCCATGGTGTGGTGTAGCATGCATGCCATTGACTGTTATGGGGAATTCGTGAAATGTGTTACATTGCAGTTTTATTACATATAAATACATTTTCATTGTGATCCCGTTTGAGCACCAATGCCCTGCAATTTTACTTCGTGTTAGTGTGGGCCTGACATTAAATGTTCTTTTTTTATATGTTGTGCATGATTTTTTATGCCAATGGCTATATATTTAGCCATTAGCATATATTAACAGTATAATACGTGAGTTTGGTCCGCTATCATGGCTCCGATTTTATGTTTGAAAAAATATAAACCGTTTTTTTTTTTTTGGTTTACATTTCTGCATGTTTACACTACCCCTGCACCACTTCCTGAATTGCTATATACCTTCATTTGCATGCTACGCTGCTGCGCATGGGGTAATTAGCATACATGGGCTGGGAGCTGTGCGGGCATGGCATACACAGGTAGTGCACATGGAAACAGCTCGTACCTGAATCGCTCAGTGGCCATATTTGGTGTTAGATCACCGACGCTATGCCTGGTGCAAGCTTCATGAATCCTGGGGAGAGAGTCCCCCAGTGTAGACATCCTGTCTCCTGTTGACTGAAACTAAAAGATAACATCTCATGTTTATGGCCCAGCAATAAAGTACTTCACTCTCAACTATTCTTAAGTTTTGCAGGTTAATCTCCTATTAAACTATATATATATATATATATATATATATATATATATATATATATATATATATATATATATATTTAAACTGTTACAATAGTGCATATACATTTCTGCTCAGTGCTTTAAAAATATCTCTTCTGTTTCATATACACATAACATGCAGTTCTAATACATTTGTAAGACAAGCATATGAATCATGCTGATATTCACAAAAGACATATGATTATTTACATACTTCCAGATAGCTGTGTTGGCAGTATCTCCT
The DNA here is from genome assembly GCF_019279795.1 of Protopterus annectens. Lineage (NCBI taxonomy): Eukaryota > Metazoa > Chordata > Ceratodontiformes > Protopteridae > Protopterus > Protopterus annectens. The sequence continues at coordinate 1,952,699,245 of NC_056741.1, forward strand.
TTTGTCGCAATTCTATATGAATCATATTGATATTCACAAATGACATGTAATTATTTATAAAATTCCAGCTAGCTGGGCTGGCAGTGTTTTTTTTTTGTCACAGTGCTTTTATTGTCACAAAAAGTTTTTTTTTTTATATTTTTATATGTTTTAAATTTTGACAAATAGCATTTTCTGAGGAGACTGTCTCTTTTAAGAATGGCTTGGAGAGCTTCTGATTTCATTTGTCATGTGATTACATTGGTTATTTAAACCAAATGGAGACAGTGTATGTAGCTCTGATAAAGTTATTAACAGAGTAGAATTAAGTGTTTAACTCTTGTGATGTATTCATTTACAATAAATTTCCACTGGATGCAAATTCAAATTGGTTCTTTGAAGGCACAACCACACCATTTTTTTGATTGTTTGTTTGATTACACTGAGAAACATTTTTTATTATTAAATCAGAGAATATTGACCAAGTTATATTGAATCCACCAGGCTCAAATAATGATGCCAGGTGTACAGAAAAGTACTAACTGCTTGCAGTTTTTACTTTTCTACATTTATGAATATCAACTTCTTCAGAGACCTTAAATCTATGAAATGCATATTATTATATGGAATCATCACAAGGATGGATTTTTAACCTATATTTCACCAACCATTTTGCAACAGTATTTGCTGAGAATAAGGTTATCTTCAGTCTTTATTTCTTTTAAACATTTTCTATTATCAGAGACAAGGGAGCCCGCAGGATTTTTTGCAGGGGGGTGCAAACCCAAGCCCTGCCCATGCAGCCCCACCCCCTCTGCTGCCCCCGCCTACTCAGCCCCATCCCCCACCCACGCAGCCATTTCAGTGTCCCATTACTTGGCTATTTCTCCCCATTTGTCATAGACACTGTTCAAATCTCTCAGTGTGCATACTGTTTTATGCTTTACTTCTACAATGATTACAGATATCTGGATTTCATTTACAACTTTTATTTCAAATTTTATAGCACAAACACTGATAGACATTTACTAAACCTAAACAAAGCAATAGTCTTACAATGAAAACAAACAGCATTAAAACGTCTCTACCTTTGAAACCCACATTCACTGAAACAGCATCAAAACCCACATTCAACGAACATGCATCTGACCAGTGGCAGGTAAGTTTACCTTTGGCCTGTTTCCAAATAATAGGCTCCTTGCACACATTTTTAGAACCATGCAAAAGTTATTTGATTCACCTTCCTGACTGTATTAATTATACTACATAATAATTGAATTATATCCCTTGTATAATACAGCACCACTTGTTAGAGTGTGCATAAAATTTATAGTTCTGAGCATTTTTCCTTTAAGCAATGAAACAAATCATATGAACCAATAATGACAACCTGCCCAATTCAGAACATTTCAAGTATAAAGGGCCACTCAAACGTCTGTCATACAATCCACCAATATCAATCAAAATGCAGAAACTCTGCAATAGTAAAAGTCATCTGAATAATTCCACATTAAAGAGATCTGAAACCAATGAAGAGGTTGTTGCTAGAAAAAACTTTATATTTCAGTGTTTCATTAAAAATTAATTGCCTGTTGCCCTTGAAGAATAAATTGCCTGTGCTACATTAAAATAAATGGTAAGTTGGTATATTGCAATAGGGAATGGGTGGCAGGCTAGGTTCATAGTTATTAGGTGTCTCATCCAAAGGAGGACATACTAAGAACAGCAGTACCATACCCCCCCTTAAAATACAAATGTACATGCTGTATGAATAGAACCTACAGCCCTTTGCATCAAGATGCTACCTACTGTCCTAACACTGCTTTAAAATTCTATACCACAATAATGATACCATTTGCTAAACAAAACAGTTGCACATTATTAGCAGACTTAGCATGAGCAGCAGTAACCTTTGCTTCCCTTAAAGCTCACAATTCCTTGAAAATGCACTTGAAAATAAATTCCACCTGTTAGATCTAACTAGGGCATTTCTCTCTCTCTCTCTGAATCTGTCTCTCTCTCTGAATCTGTCACACACACCTCAACTTCTTAGTGCAAGGAATACATAAATAGATTTTTTCAAAGTTACAACAACTTTAAACTCTGTGTGACCATGGTGTGTGTTTGTTTTTGACAGAAAGGTATACAGGAACTCCTGTCTATGTATATAGTTGAATCTCTCTGTACTGAAGTACTCCCTACCATGATGCTGCTTTAATAAATAGTGCGTTTGCATTCAGAAACTGTTACAGTTTTTATACTGAATTTTATAGCTACATGAATTAGAAAATAACCAATTTCCTTTTCAGAGCCTAAGCTACAAAGTCCACTCCTTACAAGCACTGCTTCCCCTGGAAAACATCTATATATGCATCATCACAGAGACCTAGTTCAAGACCGATGACAGCACTCCTTTAATGCAGGATTTCAATACCTGCCACACATTCAGGCCTACCACCTTAGATGAAAGGGTGATGGTGTCTACATATTCTTAAAGAACAATTCATCTTCAGACTTGCTAGGTGAGATAATGACGTGGAATTCCTCTACATCCAACTTAGCATTAACAAAACTCCTTACTGTGTCATACCTAACTCTCTATGTACCCCATCAGTCCATATCTCCTACCTAACTAATATGGTGTCCCTATGCATTAAGCCAACACCATTATTCTAGGAGACTTCAATCACGTTTTCTTCCAAAATTGCTATTTTGAGGAGGGATTATTAGGGGAGATCAACATTTTGAGCCAAAATTGGGGACAATGGAGAGGTTTGGATATTCCTAATTCTACAAAGCGATTTGCACATACCTCTCAACCTCTTAATGCAGGAAATCTGGACAAGGCCAAATATTGGGGGAACATACAAACACTACTAAAATTGTTCTTGTATAAACGTAAGACAAGTGATAGGATAGCAGGTCTTGCATTAGCATACATTTTTCTGAAGGTTATGACATCTGAAACTCAATGTCTGTCATTTAGTGACTTCACTCCTAAATTATTTGCTAGAAAATCACAAATTGTATGAGGAACAAACCAAAAATAAGAAGCAAATATCTATTAATTCTGCAAAAATATGGACAACTGAGAGGTATAGTTCAACCGGGGCTGTCTGAGATTGCTACCCTCCCCCCTCACAAAATCATGGTCGAATGGAGCCTCCCCCCTGCAGCCATTCCAATGTCGCATTCCTTGGTTATTTTGCCCCATTTACCATAAGCACTGTAATGTGCATACTGCTTTACTTCTGCGATGATTTAGATTTCATTTGAAAGTTTTATTTTGCATTTTACAGCACAAACCCTAATAGATATCTGTTAAACAAAGCAATGCAGTCTCACAATGAAAATAGACTTAGCATTAAAACTTCTCTGCCTTTGAAACTCACATGCATTGAAACAGCATTGAAACCCACATTCAAAGAAAATACATTTTGCCAGTGGCAGATAAAGATTAACTTTGGGCTATTTTCAAAATCATAGGCCCCATGAACATGAAACATACACATGCTCTTTGATACACATTCCCGACTGCATTACATTATATATTCCTTGTACAATATAGTACAGTTGTTAGAGGGCATTTTAAATTTATTGTTTTGAGCATTTTTCCAGTAAACAATGAAACAAAATGCATACACCAAATGACAAAACTGCCCAATTCAGAACATTTCCATTATAAAAAGTCTACTCAACCTTCTATAGTCCACCAGTATCAGTAAATATGCACAATCTCTGTAGTAGTAAAATCCACATTAAAGAAATCTGTAACTAATAAAGAGGTTGCTGCTAGCAAACAACTTTATATGTCATTGTTTCATCTACAATAAAGTGCCTGTTGCCCTTGAAGAATAAATTGCCTATGTTGCATGCATTAAAAAAATGATAAGCTAGTAATACCACAATAGGGAATGGATAGCAAACTGATAACAGGTTCATAGTTACTAGGTATCTTTGCCAAAAAGGACTGCAGCATCCACCCCTTTTATAACACAGTACAGTATCAGCTATGTATCTATCTACTGTGAGAGTAGAACCCACAACCTTGAGCATCAAAAGCAAGTTCACTAGCTGTTGTGCTATTAACAATGCAAGCAGACTAAGCATAAGCAGCACTAAACTGTTGTTCCCCTGCAGCTCTCAGCTCCTTGTAAAATCTACTTGACACTCAGCTGTATCTCTAAACTTTGCAGCACAAGAAATCTGGAAAAAGCCAAAATTTATTGGGGGGGGGGGGACAAAAGGCCAAAAACCAGGGACACATTTTAAACATTGCTTGTATAATGTTGGAAAGTTGCTAGAATAAAATGCTGCATTACCACCATACATTTCACTGCCACGTCTTGAACCCAGGGGACCCTGTGCAAAACAGAGCAACATACCACTATGCCAAATAAGCTGTTTTGTGAAAGAGGAAGACGGAAACTTAAATGGCTACCATCTAGTGAATTCAGTTCTCACCATAGCACAGCTGTCAACCTCTTAGCACAAAACACCTGAACAAAGCCAATAATGGGTGAATACAGCCCCCAAACATTCAGTGAATTCAGTTCTCACCATAGCTCTCATCAACCTCTTAGCAAAAAACAACCGGACAAAGCTAGTAATGGGGGAATATAGCCCCCTGCCCCCAAACATATTCAGTTCTTACCATAGTTCTCAACCTTAGCACAAAACCTGGATGAAGCCAATAATGGGAGAATGGAGTCCCAAAAATAGGGACAAATTTCAAATAACCATCTTAGACACTTAGAAAATTGCTAGAATAAAAGCTTTTGTGTTACCATGCACTTTCTGAAGAACATGAAGTCTGATATTCAAATGAGTGTCATTTTTAACATTTGTTAACCAGGAACGTCTGACTTGGAACAAAAGTTAACTTTTAGTAGGTAAGGCACCCCATCCAAGAATCAAACCAAAGAACATGTAGCGGTCAGGCAACACTGCTACCACTGCATCAATGCACTACTGGCTTTGCAAGGGCACAAAAATACAGAAACCATAGATTTTATGAAGAACAGAAGCAACCAAGGTCAACAGTCTTTTCACATGGTAATCCATTAGCAGGAATTAAACATTTAAATGCCACCATTTAATGTCAAAGGCAATTAAAAGACTGCCAACTTACATATTCTTTTTCAGATATCTGTGGATGAACATGAAGACATTGTGTACCATCTCATTAGGAGTTGGTCTACTCCTAGTGAGGAAGGTTTTAGTTTGTTGAGTAGTTTGTATATATAGGTTGTTTAAACTGATTTACTAGAGATCCCAACTCTCATCCCAAAGGAAAAAAAAAACATTAAAATAAACCCTACAAAACATTAGCTGTAATCATTTTTGTAGGGGGTCTTCACTCCTAATGTAGAGGGTTTTACCCTCACACACTTACTTACATATATTAAATCTGAGATCACACAACTGAGAAAAAAGGAACTTTTTTTTAATCATACTGTCTTTTCTCTATGTTTGGCAAACAATTGGTAATGCATTTTTAGTCATGTCTCTTTGACAAACAGTACAGAACAACATAAGCAAGAATGTTATGTACTGCAAAAAATTCAGCTGAGATAGTCAGCTCTATGGGGTAATGGTTATAAAGCCCCGACTATGTTACAGGTAACCTGAGAGACATTAGTGTCTCAGGTGCCTGGAGGAGATGCCCAGGGAGAGTGGGAGTAAGTGCTGCTGTCATCATGCCTGTACTGGGGGAAGGTGATTGTGGCTTGCCACTTGGGTGACACTTTGCAAGAGCGCTAGTTGTTCAACCAATGGAGTTTCAAGTTGGCCAAGTTCACACTATCATAGTGCATCTGCAGTAAGTAGCTGAAAGGGAAACTAGCAAGCATCAGCAGCACCTTTCCTTTTTGGAGGCAGTGATTTTAGGCTTAGATGAGATACAAAAGCATGAGGTACTGCTCCTATAGGGAGAATGTCGACTGCCTCCCAGGACCAGCAAGCCAGCCTGCTCCCTACTGCCTAGTTCTTGCTGGGAAATGGAAGACTGACATGAATTTATGGGCAGGAATGAATATGACATAAGGCTCTGAACTAGTCCAGAATTACCTGGCTTCTGCTCTATGTATGGGTCAGTTGGGCAAGGAATCGGTAACCATCGGGAAGGTCTTGGGGGCACAAAAAAATAAAAAAATTGATTGCACAGCACATAAGCAACTTGCACAGCACATGAACAGTTCATGTAATTTTGTTTTGGTCAGTAAATAACCATACTTTTATCTCAAAAACAAGTAAACTGTTTTTACATTTGTGGTAAAACATTGCATGAAAGATATTCAGATTGTGTTTAATGTGTGCTGTCAGTTATAAAGAAGAGGGCAGAGGTTTCTTAAAATTTTCTGTGACAGCTCATAATTATCAGCAGTGCTTTTTTATTTATAAACTGGTAGAACTGGTTTTAAATAAACTAAAGTACTGCTTTAGTTTATTTATAACTAATCTTTTAAATACTAAAACACACACATGACATCTCTTAAATACTAAAACACACACACATGACACATCTCTTAAATACTAAAACACACAAGCACATCTGTTAAATACTAAAACACACATGCACACACCTAACCCTCCCTTCTACATTCATCTGGCGTGTCCACAGGCCAAATGTCCTCTGCAATTCATATCCCCGGTAGGTGCGCAAAAGACAAAAGACGTAAACCAATGATCACACAGACACAGAAGACGAAAACAGGTTGCAAAGACCTGTTGTGTCTATGCAACTGGAAAGGATGCAAAGGGCATTCTTAAAGGGGAACGCCGTTTAAAAAAAAAAAAAAAGTTTTTTTTTTTTTTTTAATTAAAATAAAATTAAATTCTCAGCCAGCCAGTTCCAGGGGGGTGCAAGTGCACCCCCTTGCACCTGCCTGCGGGCACCCTTGATCAGAGAGTAGTGCTAGTGCCAGGGCATTTATACCAAATTATGTGAATCCCATCACCTATCTCCCAGGATTGAGTGATCACCTCTTTGGTATATGGCCACTCCCACACCTGTCATTCTTGGACAAACAGTTGCTTGGTAGTGCAGAGCATTAATACAACATGTATGCATGCATAGGGTACAAAGCATCTTCTTCTTTCAGCTTCCCAGTTAGGGGTCGCCACAGCAGGCCACCTGTCTGCTCATGATTGGCAGTGGAGTTTTATGATGTTGAGTTGCCAGCACAGCCCCCAATCTTCTACAGAAGGCACACACACATGCACGCACTCACATCTAGGGCCAATTTAGAGTGTCCAATCCACCTACAGCATGTCTTTGGGATGTGGGAGGAAACCGGAAGACCCGGAAGAAATGCAGTCGACCACAGGGAGGACATGCAGACTCCGCACAGAAGGCAGCCCAGCTAAGAATCAAACCAGAGAACCTCTTGTTGTGAGGCAGCAACGCTAACCACTGCACCACTGCGGCTGCCCTATCAGAGGAAAAAAAAAAAAAAAAAAATATCATGCTTGCAGTCCACAACTTGTGTAACAATTTTGCTTTGTTTGTGATCCAATTGTGCAAAACACATTTAAGTAACATGTTCATACATTCTAGAACAAAATTAAACCTTCTTGTGCCATGCATAGTCCTATAAGTGTCTAATTATGAATTTTTCTCAACCATTGTCTTGCAGCATTTGTTTGTGCCTTTCATTATTTACATACTAAAATCCTATTTTCCATTTATATTTCAAATATCAGTTCTTCAACAGATGGCGAACTTTGCTACATTATTGTCACCATCAGGTATAAGTATTATTTGTCTTCTTCGCTTTTGATGTACCATAAACTTCTCACTCTTGGCCTTCTCGTCCTACCCACACGTCAAGCCTCGCCCTCTCCAATAAGCTCATGCTTTAGTTGTGTTGTTTTCACACAGGCTTTCTTTAAAGTCATGTGAACAAAATTGCTATTTGATATATTTTCACAATGATACCCCGGTTTTTTCCTTGCATGTTTGACAAACACTTAGGAAATAAAATGATGAAAGAACCCACATACCGCCTCATGTTCTCTCTTTTGTAAACTTCTTGATGCCGATGTCATCCAGGACGAAACAAAATAAACTTACTCATCAACACAGGTCATAAAAACATTCCTATACTTGTTAATCTACGCCATAGCCATATTGTTGCTCGAAGAATACCTCTTTCCACCACGAGCTCTGCCCTGGACTTGTCGCTGAGTGTCTTTCTTTTGTACTGTTGTAGCTCGACCTTAAAAATTGGTTCTTTCAGTGTGAGAACTCTTCTTCTGTTTTTTTTTGATTTTTCACATGTTTCCACGTTCCACTGTGTTGAATTTTAATCAGTATATTTTTTCGTTATTTCTATGCGCATCTTTCTTCATATGAAATATAAATTAGTATTGATTAAACATGTTTAAATAAGATACAGCCATAAAATGTTTTCTTGTTAACACAATGTTTCCAACATTTTGATAAATTATATTCCGTTTTCTATTTTTATTGTGTAAACAATGTGGTTTGAAGTATCTTATTTTGTTTTTTCAAATTCAAAATTTTATTTTTATATTAAACTCATATTATCTATGTTTCCTGATGTTTTTATTTTTTTCTGTTCATCATTCGTTATACTGGCGTGTGCACTAGTCTAGCCCATAAACTACACATTAGAATAGCACCCATTCACTCGCCATAATAAAGCATTTACACGCTTATACTCACACAACATTTAAGGATAGTATTGTAGAAATCTCTGTGATTATATACCTAGAGAATAATTTCTTTTGTTAAATAATGGTACAACTAATGGGTAAAATAAATTTTGATTTGCCCAAATTACTTGTTGCATACCTACTTTCCTCCTGTTTAGCTTCTGGTGGGCTAGATGGGGACCTAGATTTGCATACAGTTTGGCAAAAAGGGAGCAGGGACACCTAAATGACACATTTGGTTAAATAAAAAAAAAGTCTATTTTTTGAAAATGAATGATTTGGTTTTGCATGGGTTATATTGTCAAATAATCGGAAATTATGGTTCAAGATCTACATAAAACTACCAATTTTTTGACATTTAAAAATTATAAACTATAAAAAGTATCAACTGATATTTAAATAAAAATCTTACATAGTATTAACTATTTTTAATCTAGAATTTAAAAAATCTTTAAGAAATAATATACTTGCTAGTAAATACTGAAAGATCAGTTTGCAAGCAACCAACCATATTAAAAGAAATGTATGATGATAACAAATTACAAGCATATTAGCAGATTAACATCTGAGGATAACATCTACCAAAAAAGACATAATAAAAACAACTATTTTGAAGAGTTTAAGCTATGATATGATAAAACGTTTAAGAATAAAGAAAATCAGTCTGTGAATGGAGTTAATAGATGAAGTAGATCTATTCCTATTACTCAAACTAAGAGGAAAGATTCTATAAAGGATTTTCTACAGATATTACTCATTTCAGAGACAAACATTTACATTTCCAGGCCCAAAGACTCCTTTTTCAAACAAAAGAGAAATCAAGAAAAAGAAATTAAGATGAAACAATCAGGGGTATCAGCAGGAAAATGTGTTATCATCATCAAATAATGAGGGAAAAACATGTTTCAGAACTAAAGCATGTTAGAAACAAAAAACAAGAAAATGTACATGACACAGGGAAAACAGACAAAAAGAACCTTACATACGCCAAATAGGAACTGCAGCCTGTGTAGGTTCTTCACAAATACCTCTTTCAGACAATCAATCAAAGAAACAAATCACATTTTGGGGAGGGAAATACTGCTGGCTAAAAATTGAGTGTGTATGTGACAAGTACTCAATTGTATCTACGAAAAGTTCTTTCTACAACTCTAAATGTTGGGAAAACTAATCGATTTATATAAGCACAACACAATGTCTTAAACTTGAGGACGGACGGACAAAGATTTGAGACATTCACAGGAGGATGTAGTTTTTCAAGAAGTTTGAATTTTTTGTTTTAGACTATGTAGACAAAATTGAACAATTTGGAGGAGAAAAAAAGAACTTGAATGGTGTATGATGCCTTCTGAGTGGCAAATATGGCTGAAAAATGACCAAAATGAATCATGCCGGTAAAATGAAATTAATTAATACAATTTATAAAATAAATAAAATAATTTTTATTATGACTAAAATGTTTGTGGAATATTTTACATAGTTTCACATTTTTATTATTATGGGACATTATTATGCATTAGTTGTTTTTGAATATATATGGCAACATTTGTTAGAAGTTTACAGACACTATAAGTTCACTGAACACACTCATGGTTTGGTTTTTGGTGGTCTGGTAGTTTTTACACCAGTTTTGGTTTTGTTTTGTGGGGCACTGCAGTTATGTCTGTTTACGTGGTTTGAGTAGAGTGCGGATACAGAGAGAGAGAGTGACTACATTGAGAGAGAAGGATATGCATCCAAGTGTGGTTATATTTGTATGTTGAAACTGAATATGATCATTACATGCATGCTGTATCAGGTACTTACAGAGAGACTAGAGAGAGATTAGTTCAAGTTATAACCATCTAGATCCATACTGATATTATTTATCACAAATAAGCTGGTACTATAGAAGTGTGATTTGTCATCTACACTTAGTAAATTCTAGTCATCCAGTTCAATAGATAGAAAATATAAAACAAAAAAACAAAAAAAAAAAAAAAAAAAAGAAAATAAAATGTCCTTCATTTAGGCCTTTGATTCATCAGCCCATTTCACATTCACATTGCCATATCCATAATTTTTTTTTCAAAACAATTTGTTGTTCCATAGTGAAGAACTTCTAAAGCAAACAAAACACTCACTACACACTTGTGGTGGTGGGTCCCTCAAGCCCCAAAACCTGAGAAACCCAAAAACCCAAAAAAGCCCTTTTTTCAAATGCCTGCCTTCTATGAACACCTCCATGTAAGGATTGATGGCATCCAAATAAATTACCCTTACTTTCCACCAAAAGGCAAACGCCCAGTCTGGTGGACCCCAGATGAGGCCATACGACCTTGGTTACAATACCCCACACGGTATACCCACTTGGAATTGTAGAAAAAAATAAATGCAAATGTCACAAGATGGCTGACAACTGCAAAACTGGTAAGAACCAGAAGTAGAGTTAGTGCTGCTGTCGTCAGCGCCCAAGCAAGGTCACCCCACAGGGTCGTGTTGCGGGTCCTTGGTTTTTATTGTTTGGCATCACTTCAGACAGCTAGGCAGGCCAACAAGGACTTGACAAAGTTTGCAGATGACTGCACTGCAAACAAACTAGGGTGGAAAGTGCATCGACGACACTGATGATATCCTTCAGAAGGGACGAAACAGATAGCTGGTGCCAGAGCCATGGGCTGGAAGTTAAACGCCAAAACTTTGTTTGTTATTTAACTAGATGAACTTGTCCAAGGACACTTTTAGTCATGAGCCCAATGTTAGCCACAAATGCAGAATAATAGAAGTATAACATTATTCAAAACCATTTAACATAGCCAATATTTTAAACACATAGACCTAGCATCATATATTGCTGCAGGAGACTTATTTTACATGGAAATATTTAACTTGTATTGATTAGTCCATTAGTTGTCAAGCACATTGATGCCTATGTGGTGTGAAATGTCACACCTCTGGCAGCCTGCATGCATCTTGCATTCCAGGGCATTTTTTCTGAAAAACCAACTAAAACATAAGATAAATGTAAATACTGTGTGAACAATAAAAGCTATTAAAACTGTGCAAATACCAATGTTATCAGTAAGAAGTATTCTTCACAGGGATACTAGTCAGTGTATTCATAGTCTTTTCCATAATTATTGTAAAAATATTATGATGCCCACAAACCCCAAATTACATGTATTCTAAATTTCCAGAAACAAATTTTCATATCTTGAAAACTGTACAACCTAGACATATATTGTTAGAATATTTTTGTTAACTAGACATAAACGTTAACATGACAAAAAGATATTCCTCTATAGGTGCATGTTTATTGTAATATTTGCAGAAATATGAAAAATTTAATTATATAATTAGCAATATGAATAATACTGGCTATCTCTCAAGATATGCAACTTATGGTGTAAATACCAAAGACATTTTTTTCAATAACATCTATGGTTTCACTTAATGTCATTCAACAGTTTGTGAGTCACTTGTTTTTTTTTAAGTATTAAATACAAATGGAAACATTGCTTATTTTTATAATTACTAAAAAACAACTAGCAATATTTTTTGTATAGTGTGATATAAACCAGCATTTTCAGCGAATTGTCCTGTCTCTCAAATTGGCTTTTCATGCCATACAGCTCAATAAAATGTAGGCCTCCCATTTATGAAAATATGAATAATAAATGACAAACAACAAATAGTTTCTCCACTGCAGGACACCCTAGACTAACAATCTCGGTGCAGTTTTGTTAATAACTCATTGCCATTTCTAATACTGCCTATTATAGCTGGTAAGTCACTTAGTTAAATAATCCAGACCCCAAAAAAGGTCTGGACGCCATAAGGAGCTATGGATGTTAACTGGAATATACAAAAAAAGTCATTAATAGTTTGAGTGAGATTAATTGTAGTAAGTGTATTTTTGTAAAATTAGTAGTTTGTCTTTTTATTATATTTAAATTAAACATGCAAAAATACTTCAGCATAATTATATCTAGCACTAGTACAGTTGATTTTGAAGTTCATTATTATTACAGGGATGTCTTATTCCTTTAAATGCTGATTCAAACAAATCAAAGCTATACCATTATGGTAGGGCTGTCTCTGACTCAGAAATGGTTATATGAGGTGTAGGCCAGGGATACACATCAAGATATCATTTCTGAATGTGGCCTATTGTTTAAGTTTGTTTCTATAGACAGTATAAAAAATAACACTCTTTACATTCTGTGGAAGTGCACTCTCTCTGGCTGATACTATTTTTAGAAGGATTTTTATCACTAAAGGAAGGGTGAATGGAGGTCTGCTTAGAAGATTTACTTCATGATTTCTCAAACATCTCTCCCTTCCAAGTCTATCTTGCTCTTTTAAAATTACTAGCTCTCCACTTAGATAATTTAAAATTACTAGTGCTCCACTTAGATAGCTAAAGCATGAGTTACCTGTCTTTCATATCTAACTGCTTAGTGCACATTATAACTCTTAGGATATTAACCCATTTTTCCATCTTACCTTTAAAATTTCAATATCTAGTCCAAGGCCACAAATTTTTCCAGAGTCCACATCCTGCATCTCAATAATTACTTGGGATTAGGTCTTCTGTTTTGCTGCTAGTGAGAGGAGCAGTATAGGGACATTATTTCCTGGTGACTGCTGACCACCAGAAAGCCTGATAACTACTTCATGGGTGCCTGCTTGGAGTTTTGCTACCAGTGAGAGAAGGGGCAGAGTTAATTGATTACTAACTGCTTCTGATTTGACAGTGAATGCCTGTGTTGCACCTCCTAATTGGTCTGGTTGCTATTCAGGCATCTGCTAGGAAAAGACTACAACAATCCTACAGAACCTTGCATCATCTGGGACAAGACTGCTGATCACCAAAGAGCCAGTGGCTTGCTTCTTATCTTGGAGTTGGTGCTGCTACCTTTCTTATGGTGAGAGAAGAAGCAAAGAGGCACTATCCCAGCAGCATGAAGCTGCAGTGAAACCAGCATAAATAGAAGCCAAGCAGTGGCCAGTTAGGTGAATCCCCACTATTCATCATTCTTGACAAAGCTAATTCTTTTTTCTTTTCACTAAGTACTGCTTGATTTGCTGCTGGCTAACTAAGTTTACCGTACCTTCCTAAATACTTCATCCATAAATCATCAGGATCTACTTATTAGTTTCCCCTCATGTGTTTGGCAGTGTGCTGTATAGACGCAAACATCTTATAGGTTCATAGATTAATACTAGGCTAAATGCCCTTGTAGGCCACTTTAAGCCTAGCCAATTACTCCATGCAAGAATCAAACTTTGCACCTTGTGTCTGTTAGATAAATACCTTAACCATTATGCCAACCTCCCACCACAAAATTGGTAAACTGGTAATATTGCAATAGATAATGACTGGCAAACTGACAACAGTTTCATAGTTACTAAGCATCTCATCCAAAGGATGACACATTCAGGAGTTCAGCACCCCCATTCCCCTTTAAAGAATATCAGTGTCACCAATTCAGCTACATGGTGTGAGAGTAGAACCCACAGTCTTCTACACCAAAGACAAGTATGCTACCTGTTATGCTACTGCCACTGCTAATGTTGCCTTGTTTTGATATTTTTGCTATAAAACCCCCTTGAAATGTAACCAATTACTAGTTGCACACAGGGCAACTAGTTTGCAAAGACAAGCACTGCCCTCAGATGTGCAAACCAAATACTTCTGACATTACTTTATTTTCTCACTGCAGCCACCTAATCAATAAAAAAGGACATGTTGCCATGGATATGAACTTTTCCACTCTCTCCATTATCTGCTTGGTAGATATGGGCACCCTGAGGCAATGTAGAAATTGCCTCATGTTTACTGACAACCAGTTAATTCTCAAACAAACTGATATAGTATGTGAGAGGTGCATTTGCAGAATGCCATTGGAGCAAAGCTCTCACATAAAAGCACTCCTAATGTCAATCAGGATGTCACACACAGCACCCATCACATGCAGTTCAAAGCAGACACATAGACTCACATATGCTGTGGCACTTAAATGTAACTTTCCTAAACCCCAAAGACCTCCTAGATGAAGTACACCTAACAAATACCCTCAGCAGCCCCAAATCACTCTTTCAAAGCAGCATCCACATCAGCAGCCACATCTCATTGAGCCTCTACTTCTAAACCCATAAGACAAGACACCAAGCAATTCAACATTCTGGTCATTGGAGACTCCATTGTGAGACACACTGATGTCTCACTCACAGGCTGTGTAATGAGAAAGTCATGGTTAATTGCTTATCAGGGGCCAGGATCTGCCATTACACATACACCCAAGTCATTGGACCACAAGTACTAGTATGACTCAGTCATAGTCCATGTGGGTATAAATGACCTGAGACTTACCTCCCTAGACAATATGAAGGGAAACATTATGGAGTTCTCAGAATATGTGTCCCAAGCTGGTATGAGCCTAGCATTGTGCAGGATTTTAGCTTCTCCAAGTATGATGCTCCAGTATTAATAGATAATACTGCTTAGTTTCTGGTGTCAGGGGGTGCAATATTTGTCAGCATGGAAGAAGATGATTAACAGATAATGCTGGTTTGTCAGGGATGGTCTGCAACTTTCCACTTTAGGCTTTTGAGTATTAGCTAAATAATTGTCATCCCCATAGTGCCTTTTTTAGGCAAGGACACACTGAAAGTACTTCCAACATAGTATATCAAAACCAGGAAGATATAAAGGTGTTACTGCTCAAAGGTAGGAGTCTAAACAAGAAACTCTACTCCCTACAAACTTTACTCACCCTAGAGAATGCTGATTCCTGTGTGCTCATCAAACACAGTTTAAAGTCACAGAGAACAAGCCAGCAGTGCAAGGCTATTATGCTTTCCCTACATTTAGACCAGCTACTGCACAGACAGGGACTAAAGGTGGAGGTGTCTGCATTCACATCAAAAATAAATATACTTCAAGGCTGATCAAACAAGACTATGCACTTGAGCTTCTTCACATTCAAATCTCCATAGGTACAATTCCATACCACTTCCTTGCAAACTGTAGGTCCCCTGTATGAACCAGGAAAACTACAATATGTATTTAAACTTACTGGAAGCACTCACCATCCAGCCTAATAACATATTCATGGGTGACTTTAATTATCGCAGTATTAACTGGGAATCATATACAGCACCAAATATACAGGCACAGAGATTCCTGGATTTAGTAAACACAAACTCCCTGGCCTGGACCAAATTGTCAATATACTGACCAGAGATGCAAACATACTGGATCTGGTCTTCAATAATATGGAAAGTGCTGCACACCCCACTAGTGCAATACCTTCTCTGGTAAGGTCAGACCACAAAATGGTGTCCCTTGAAGTAAAAATAAAACCTGTAACTCAAACTAACCCTGGAATATTCAGGATCTACTGTAAGACTAACTTCCTACAATTAAGTTGTAACCTGACAAAATTTCAAGCCTCTGTAAACCCTGAGAACACTGCTGCCTATGTGGAACTGTTTACAGAAATCCTATGCAACCATGTTAATAGCTACATAGATGTATCTGTACCCATCAGGGGGAAGAACAGAATTAACTCAAAAAACAAGCCACCTTGGTGGAATCACATCCTCAACAGGCTGTATAACAGAAAGAAGAAAATCATGGCAAAAATTAGGAGGTGTATCACTCAGAAGAATAAAAGCACTCTCATTAAACTAAACAAACAACTCAGAAGACAAATAAAGTCTACCAAAATCAACTTGGAGGTATATTTGGCCTCCCAGGCCAAGGACAACCACAAGGCATTCTTTAGTTATGTCTGCAACCTCAAAGACAATACACAGTTGTGTGCAGAGCTCATTGTTAATGGAGCCACCTATACTGAAGCAGAAGAAATAGCAAATGTACTGGCCAACAAATTCAGCTCCAACTTTCTCTCTCAACCTCCCCTCAGGAAACACTATTAAATATAACTCCTCTACTATTGGTCTAAGGCCAAGAACACTGCATGAATGGGCACAGATAATATCCTAGGATGCCTTTAAAACAGCATGAAACATGACCTATCAGGTTCTCTGGAACTGCTATTTAAATGTAGCCTCCAAACAGGCTTTGTGCCTCATGAATGGAGAACAGCAACAGTCATCCTTCTACACAAAGGTGGGTCATCTACAAACACTGGAAACTACAGACCCATAAGTTTCAATAATATCACAGGCAAAACCATGAAAATAATTATCATGGAAAAAATCAATAATGACATAGGAAACCTCCAGACACTGGCCCCAGTCCAACCCAGTTTGCTTTTGCCAAGTGAGGCCATGCATACTCAGCTTGGAGGACTTCTTTGAGAAGGTCACCAAAGCAATGGATGAGGACAAAATGGTTCATACTGCCTATCTTGACCTGGCTAAGGCATTTGACACAATATCTAACTTGGTCATTGAAGAGCTTAGGTATAAACTCTTATGTCACCCGGTGGATAGCCAGCTATCTCACAGACAGGAACCAAGAAGTTAGAATTGGGGAGTCCACCTCTACAAAGAGGCCAGTTTCAAGTGGATTCCCTCAGGGATCAGTCCTGTGGCTGCTTCTTTTTGGCATTTACTTTTCTGAAATCAAGGCAAATGTCAGTGGCCTCTGGTTGACCGAATTTGCAGGTGATTGCAAATTAGCAGTAGCCACAGAACCCCCCACTAACACAAATGTATTTATTTATTGACATTTGTTGACCGGGAAATTCCACTGGGTCAAAAACCCATTTTCAGTGGAGGCCCAGAGACAAAAGCTCTATTTATAAATCCAAGAAGTATTTAAGACCATATTATATTTACAAAAGTATCCAAATTTTTTATACCAATTTTCAAAAATTAAAACTGCATCAAGTATAAAGTTTTTATATAGTTCTATAGCATACATGACTTTCTAAAGATTAGTAACATAGAGTGCAAAGATTTACATAATCTAGTTAGGGTTAGTAGTATACCTTCTTATTAACAAAAATGTTGATGCATATCAACACAATGGCTATTTACAGCTCGATAATTAGACTATGAGGGAACAAAATGCCAGAAAATATAAAACAAGATCATATTCACAGGGAAAGATCTTTCTTGACAATGACAGGAGTCATACTACTTAGATGTGTTAGATAGAGTTTAAAGTGGTCTATGGTTTTGTTAACAGAGGCATATTGGTTTGCTGAGGAAATTATTTTTTATGTTGAGTTTAAAATTTGTTAAAGAATCCAATTGTGTGTTGGGGGAGTAGGGTGTTCCATAGTTTAGATATGAAGTTTGAGCACAGGCTTTGTCCAGCCCTTTTATTGGGTTTGGAAACATTTAGGAGTTGTTTGTTAGTGGACAGAAGGTTTATGGTGGGGGGTAGAACTGTAGGATGGAATGGAGAGAAGGGAAATTATCTGTGTTGTATATTAAATTATAAGATAGTGTTAGTTGGATGTAATGAAGGAAGTGGGAGAATTCAAGCCATTTCAATTATTTAATGGCTTGACAGTGGTCAGATTGGTATGATAGTCCAGTGGTGAATTTTGCTATTTTATAATAGCATGATTGTAGTTTGTTGCTTAGGGATGGATGCAGATTAGTACAAATGGGGGATTCATATAGAAGGGATGGGAGTAGGAGGGTACTTGCCAGTTTTATTTTTGTGGATTTATCCATGTATAACTTCTGTCTATAGAGTTTGCCAAATTTAAAGTGTGTTTTTTTTTATTGTGTTGGAATATGTTGATCAAAGGATAGTGTATCATTGATGGTAATGCCTACTACTTTTGCCGACTTCACTACTTCAATTCTGGTCCCATTATGGGAGTAAATCTTAAAGTAATGTGGAGGTGGTTTAGATGAAAGCAATGATAGTTTGGATTTTTTGGGATTAGAAGTTGTGCTTCATTTAGCCAAGTTTCTATGTTTGTAAAGGCCTTTTGTTTTATTTTTTGGAAGTCAGGGCAGTTATTGGAGGAGGATGTAATAGTTTAGTCATCACTATATTGGATGACTGAACTTTGAATTGAGGGACAGTGAAGGTCATTTATGAACACATTAAATAACAACAGTCCTAGAATAGACCCCTGTGGGACACCTGTTTTATCCAGATTGTTTATTTAGCCATTTAAGTGATTGTTGTCTGTTATTCAAGTAGTTAGAGAACCAGATAAGGGTATGTTGGGAGCATCCTAAAGTTGCAAGTTGCTGAATTAGTTTAGTATGTGATACTGGGTTAAATCCTTTGGACTGGTTTAGTAAAAGTACTGATATTAGTAGACCAGTGTCCAAAGCCTTATTCACAGAGTCAGTAAAGGACAGCAGGGCTGTTATAGTACTGCGTGCAGGTCGAAAACCATGTTGGGGTGGGGCAAGAAGATTGTTATCACAGAGGTGTTTTAGTAGTACATGTTTCTAATATTTTAGATAATGCAGAGAGAATGGAAATGGGATGATAGTTAAGTCGTTTGTGGTTCCTCCTTTGTGCAATGTGTTTACAATGTATTTTTTTCCAAATTTGAAGGATTGTGGACTCTAAGATAGATCTGTTAATTAGAATACTGACAGAGTAAGGTATTGCTTTGGCACCAAGTTTCAGATATTTGGAGGGGAGGTTGCCAGCAGATAAGGAGCACAGTTTTAGTTTATTTAATAACTTGAGTTCTAGGGAGGTGGGCACAAGTTTTAGGGAAAGAGTTGGAATTGTTAAGGTGTCGTTTATTTCATTGTGGAGTGAGGAGTGTGTGCTGGAATCCTTAGGAGTTAAGTTTGCGGTGGTTATCTCATTAAGTTTGTGGTGGTTATCTCATTGTCAGGGGTTTCATTGTTTTTTGGTGGGGGTTCATTAACAAGTTTAGCAATGCTATCTATGAAGTGGGAGTTAAAAATATGGACTATTTCTTGTGGATCTTTGTCTGGAAAAGGTGATGGGTGTTATGATGTCCCAGGATTAAGGAGTGAAGAGACTGATTTCCAGATTTTTGGGGGGTTATTTCTTGAAATATATAATTGTTGTGAAAATTAGCTTGTTATCATTTTTGATTAATTTCTTTATTTTACTATGAAGATGTTTGAAATTAATTTAATTTGCTTGAGTTTTGTTTTTATGCCATTCTTTCCAGGCTTGGTCTCTTGATTAACGCATTTGTTTAGTTGGTTTGGTAAGCCAGGGAGCATGGTTGAGTTTTGTTCTTTTGTATCAAAGTGGGGCTAAAGTATTAGGGTACTAAAGAAGATCTTATTAAAATAGTGTATTGCTTCTTCTAGTGGTAGGAATTTTAGTGGGGTCCAATTATAAGCATTTAGAGTGTTGTTGAAGGCTGTTTGGTTAAAATTAGTTAGGTTCCTGGATGCTCTATATGAGTGGGATTTTTGCATCTGAGTATGGGTTCTATGTGTAAGGGCAGATAGATGGTCACTCAGAATGTTAGAGAGGGTACCAGTGTTAAAGTATTTTTGTGGATCTGAAACTAGGCTCCAGTCTGGGCTGGATTCTGGTTGATTGTTTAGTATTTGTGCGTGGCATATGACCAGTTGTGTGAACCTGTACAAGTTAATACAGTTAGCAGGGGAGTCTGAGGTTAGGTTTTGCCAGTTGATGTTAGTATCTCCTAGAATGATGGTTTCATTAGATACATTTTGGGTTGTCCATGCTAGGAAATTTTCAAGAGTAGGCATATTTTGACCTAGGGGAATGCATAGTACTGCTATGCATAAGTTTTTATTATGGTTTATCTGTAATCATGCTAATAGAAATTCCATATTGCTGAAAGTTGGGACAGGTTTGGGAAAGGATGCAATGGTTAAAGAGTTGCAACAGATTAGAGCTTCACCACCACCTTTCCTCATGAGTCTATATGGCTTTAGCCACATTTCTGTAACATCTACTATATCAGGGGTGTATTGAGAGAGCCAAGCATGGAATTCAGTAATTTTATTACAGATACTTTTTGTGTTGATTGTTATCATAATAAGGTTTCGAGTGTTTGTGGCTGTGTTTGAGATAGAAAAGGGGGAATGTTTTTTTATTGGGGAGAGGGAAAGGCAAGGGTTTGAGTGAATATTGCTGCTTTGAGATAATAACTGGAGGCAAATTATAGTGTGTGCAAAGTAAGTGGATTTAATAAAGGACTTGGATAAAGTTTTGTAAGTCAGTTTGAGTTTGTTATTGATGGAGAGGTTTGCGTTTAAGAGGTGATATGTTACTGCAGCTGAATATTGTTGTTGAGATGTTTGAGAAACTTGTTACATTGGGTTGTGTTGTTACAACTAGGGTAGGAGTTTTTGGAGGAAGTGAGCATTTCATGTAGTAGATGGAGGTGGCTTGGGTCAGTATGAGGAGAGAAATACTGAGAGAAGAAATGAAGATTGTTAGCTGTATGGTGTTAGACATTTTGTAGGATAAATTTAATAGGATATGCGATAGGTTAGAAGTGAAGTAATTAAAATGTTTGGGGGATTGGTTCTCCAGGATGAGCTGATGCAGACAAATAACTTTTAGAGCCATGAACTAAAACTAAATGCCAAGGAATACATAATAATATCCTTTGGGAGGTCATCCACCCTGGTAACATTTATATTTACAACATACCCTAAAAGATGACCCTGCAGTCATGGATTTGGGGCACACATAGTAGTTTAGTCTTTGACCATCACATGTCTAGAGAAGTGAGGAAATCATTCTATGTTATGAAACGTATAAACAAAAAAGTGGCATCTAGGTCCAAAGTGGTCATTGTTCCACTGTATTTGGCATTCTTCATACCTATCATTGCATACAATGCCCCCTTTGGGAGCATCTAACCAGACACATCCAACAGTTTGAATGGCCACAGTGTTTCCTCACTAAGAGAATACAAGGCATAAGTAACATGCCCAATGCAGACCACCTAAAGGCCCTAGCCCTGTAATCTGTCTCCTAAAGGGGGCTTAGGGAAGATCTCTGCCTGGCATGCAGGGCATCATCAGACCCCACCCTGATGCACCTCTTGCATATCCACAAAACAAGTGGCATCAGAATTACCCATTCTAAAGATTTAAACCTTGCCTGTGATATAAATAGGTCCTGCTGGAGCACAGGTATGTATCCCAGAGACTACCTCTTCTCTGGAATAGGCTCCCCATCCATGTGAAGCAGAGTTCCTTCCTAACTCAATTCAAGTGTAACTTGGACATTTGGATGGGGAACATTAAATTCACACCTGGTCTGTCCCCTGTGTCTCTAATGGACACAGGTAGCCTGTAAATGGTTCATCTCCCAGGCCCCTGCTTGTAAATGTTTCATCTCCCAAACCCTTGCTTACACTCATCAAAGGTACTATAACTTGTCAGAGATTTGAGATGTATGGCTAGGCTTAAAATGGTCCTTGTGGGCATTAGCCTAGTGCATACCTTTGGACCTAAAAGTAGTTTAAATGTTTTTTGTTTGTTTTATTTTTAATTTGTTTGTCACTAGTGGGTATAAGAAACCATGAATCATGGATTGTAAAGAAGGCAGACACTGTATTTTATAATACATATTATATCTTACATGAATAAGGTGATACTTGGCTTTTAATGGAGGCGACAATGAAATGGCACACAACTTGCAATCAGGAAAGTATAAGAATTACTACCTTAAGGCACATTCTACTTGCTTGTATACTAATCTAAAATTGTGTAACACAAGGTAGTTCTAATGCTCTAACACATCCAGAAACTCCGGCAATATCAACAGCTTTCTGTAGAACAGTTTCATAATTCAGAGTATTACTTTACTTAATCCTTGTTTTGTGCTCTGCCTCCCTTGTCACTTGTTTCAGTTACTAGGCAGATGGAATGCACGACTGTTGTCATCTGCTGTATGTTGTTCTGCACAACATGTACTTCTTTAAGTATGACTTGTTCTAAGTCAGTTTTGTCAACAAACAGCGGTATTCTTTTCATCTAAACAATCCTTGCTCTTGTCAGCATAAGTTCTTCTAAGGTCTTAAAGTGGACAGTATCTGCTTCTTGTTAAAGCCCTGCCTCGGTTTATTATGTAAGTAGCACATTCTTTTCATATGTTGAAAAAAGTCAGTTTTGGTTATTACAATCATAGCATACCATCTGTTTTCACAAGATAGTCATGGGAAGTCCCATATCCCTGGAGATAGCAAGTGGCAAGGTGTTATTCAAATTATTTCAAATGCTAGACAATGCCCATATTGCATTCTCAATGCTCTTTTTGAGAACGTTATTGATATTCTGTAATTTAAAAAAATGGTGAGGGGGGTTCTTGCTTCAAGCTTACTTGTTGCTGCAGTTATGTTTGTGTCTGATTAAAGAGACACAAGAAATTTTTCATATTTCTTTTTGCTGAAACTAGCAGCCACTGTTTTCTTATAATTAGTGAGATTTATTTTACTCATTTCATTCATTCCTGTTACACGGTTACTGCAGGGTACATACCTTATTAACTTTACATTTCTTTGTTGTACACACATACTTTAAGATGTAATCATTAATATATCAGTGTAAATAATTCTATCATTTGTAATGTTTTGATAGCTCTACATACTTGTATTAGTGAACATTTGTGCCATATCATAGTTCATACATATACTATACTACAGCAAATGGTTTTACCACTTAATTTCTCATGAAAGACTTTTGCTTTGCAAAGCAGTCTTTTGCTCTTTTAATGTGTCACTTACCATTATTTTTTCATTCAGAAATCGTTCACTTGGACTATCTTGTCTGATGTAATAATAGCTGCTATTATGTGGATTTTTCCTTTCTTTTGTTCTTCTGCCACACCGTGTGTATGGACATGGCCTTCAGTTTTCTGTTTTATAGGCCACAAGGTAGTTCTAATGGTATAACACATATAGTAACTCAGGAATATCGACACATTTCTGTAGAACAAAATAAATCCACTGCACAGGTAGAACTGGGACCATCAGGAAAGCCAAATTACACTTCTTTAGTGAATAAAACAGCTTTATTGTCGCTTTTCTCTCCAAAGAGACTTCATCAGAATAAAATTCAATAGCAGACTAAAACTTTTTATACAACCAAAAACTCAATTACCATTGATACGACCTAATTAAACAAACAATTAATTAATAAGTAAACTCATCCTAAAACTGCTAATTAAAATCAAAAACTTACACTAAATACCATTTAGACACCAGAAAAAGACAGAACAAAAAACACAAAATAAACATTTGTATAAACTAATGTATTTTTATGTAAACATCAAATGTGTGGTGGAATCAAAATTATAATTTAAACTAAAATTTCTGAATTCAGCCAAAAATCCCATGAGTCTTTTTTTACATAAAAATACATTAGTTTATAAATGTCTTTTTTCTGGTGTCTAAATGGTATTTAGTGTAAGTTTTTGATTTTAATTAGCAGTTTTAGAATGGGTTTGCTTATTAATTAATTGTTTAATTAGGTCATATCAATGGTAATTGAGTTTTTGGTTGTATAAAAAGTTTTAGTCTGTTATTGAATTTTATTTTATTCTGACAAAGTCTCTTTGGAGACAAAAGTGACAATAACGCTGTATTATTCACTAAAGAAGTATGATTTGGCTTTCCTGGTGGTCCCAGTTCTACCCGTGTAGTGGATTTATTTTGTTTGGGTGTTGCCTTTGTTGCTCCATCTTCTGGGAATTATCTATATTATTTCTGTAGAACAGTTTCATAATTCAGAGTACTACTTTATGCAGTCCTTGTTTTGTGTTCTCTAATTCCCTTGCCACATGTTTATGTTATTAGGCAACATATACCTCTTTAAGTATGACTTGTTCTAAAGTAGTTTTATTAACAAACACTGGCATTCTTTTAATCTAAACAGTCTTTGCTCTTGCCAGCATAAGCTCTTCTAAACATTCTGCTCCATTAAGTTATTATGAATCATGTCTAACTGCAGTCAGCTTTTAAAATGGTTTCATGTTTCAAAACTAGAATATATTTAAAGAGCCAAATAACCATAGCATAGGCATAGAAAATAATGACACATTTCCCCCTCAGATATGTTTATAGATCAAAACATATTTACATGATCAGGTGAAAAAGTAGTTTTAACTTATAAATTTCTGTCGTTCTGTTTTATACTGAATTACATAACTACAAAATACAAAAATAAATGTTTTTATGTCATCATCTAAATAATCTTGTAAAACAACCTTTAGTTGTTGTTTCACAAAGACAAAATATCAAATACTATTTCAAATCTCAAATGTCAAAATATTAAATCTTATTTCTCACACATACCAAGATAAACAAGAATGAATGTCAAATCTTGTTTTCTTCCAGAATATTTCTCTCAGTTTTTTGCCAGGTGTATAATCCATTATTAACTAGTCCCATGTTCATACTTCTCACCCTCTGGACATTAAAATAACAGCCCTAGCTTTTAAAAATCATTGCAGGGAGTCAGAAAAAGAAGTTCCCTAACATTTTTAGACCAAAGGTTCGTGAGGAATTAGACCCTATAAAAATGTTCATACACTAAAGCAGTCTTTTTTTTCCATTTGCATTCTTTCCAACTGACCATCATATGCCAGGCTGCAACCTTTCACCATAAGCGTACCAGGCACTATGAGCCAGTACTAGGACTATACTAGTGATGGGTTGGGAAGGATAAGTAGAATGGAGCAGTCATCACTGTTGCATTCTCTGGTACTGCACACTATGAGATTTTTTTTGGTATACACTTACAGGGCAGAGCTAGTAATGTCAAGCGCATCATCACATGTCGTATGCATTATCTACCCCAACAAAAGCTGAAATTAACAGCGATCTGCCTCATAATTATGACTCAATCCCCATTACTGCAATTGTGTCTTTATCACAGTCAGACACCACCCAGGGTGGCCGAGCTGGCAAGGCAATTTCTTTCCCACCCCTGCCTTCTCAGATCTTCCGTGAGTCAAACTTGATTCTTCTGGGCCGTAGTCAGGGCTCCATCTGTCAATGCCACAGAGCTGGGGCTCCATTTCTAACTTTATGAAGAAAACCTGTATACCTAAGAGAAGCAAGGCTAAACTGTTGCCAAAATCACAACACCTGAGAAGCGTGCATCAGAGTTCTTCTACTAATACTGTATACCCATTTCTCATTTTTACTTAATTTTGATTTCTCTGATATCCCTATTATTTTGCTCATTTTTGGGGTATTATTCCCAAAAGAGTCTGGGAATTAGCATGGAGGCTTAAGGCTCTGAGTTGTTAATCTGTTTCTTGCGGTACAGCGTTTGATACCTTCGACCTTCATTTGGCCACTGTGTGACCCTAAAAAAGACACTTAACCAGATAGTGATTTGGGCATTTGAGATATAAGCTAAGCTCCTCAGTGGTATTCTGGATCACATGCCTATTAAATTGCTATGAACCTATAAGATTTATCACCAACAAACAGTCTGAATTCCAGAAGGCATAATCGGATGATTTTCCTTGTTACTGGCAAAAAAAAAAAACAGTTTGGTTTAAGTTTCAGCCATATCAAACATCTTTATTTTTTTCTATGTCTGTAGCTGCTTGCACACCTTAGTAAAACAAGCATAAATCACAAAAGTTAACTCTGTCTTTTTTCCTCTGGTCAGAAAACTGCCACATGCAAACATTACAGCTGAGATGTCTGCTGTTCTTTATCTCTGTCTTTCTCTTTCTTTTGCTAGTAGAAGTCTTATTTCTGAAGCTAAGGTCAAATAAAGATAGTGTGAAACATTTAGTGGTTTCTGATCTATTGCAAGCTGTTTGTCGGAATTCAAGGACTTTCTGGTAAGGTCTTGAAATGCACAGTATCTGCTTCTTGTTAAGGCCCTGCTTCAGTTTATTATGTCAGCAGCACATTCTTTTCATTCTTATGATGTTGTAAAAAGTCCGTTTTGGTGATTACAATCATAGCATGCCATCTGCCTTCACAAGATAGTCATGTGATGTATCCCTGGAGATAGCAAGTGGTGGTGTTATTCAAATTATTTCAAATGCTACAATGCCCATATTGCATTCTCAATGCTCTTTTCGAGAACGTTATTGATATTCTGTAATTTAAAAAAAAGTGGGGGGGGAGGCTCTTGCTCCAAGCTTATCATTTGAAAATCTGAAGGATGCTATAGTTATGTTTGATTATGATTAATGAGATCACATTTTTTTCAAAATACATTTTTCATATTTCTTCTTTTTGCGGAGACTAGCAATAACTGTTTTCTTATAATCATCGAGCATCATGTAACTCCTTTCATGCATTTTATACGAGATCTTCTTGTTACATACTTATGGCAGGATGCATATGTTATTAACTTTACATTTCTTTGTAGTACACAAGCACCTTAAGATGTAATCATTTCTATACCAGTGTAAATAGTTCTATCATTTGTAATGTTCTGATAGCTCTACATACTTGTATCGGTGTACATTTGTGCCAAATCATAGTTCGTACATATACTATACCACAGCAAATCGTTTTACCACTTAATTTCTCATGACAGACTTACCTTTTGCAAAGCAATCTTTTAATGTGTCACTTACTGTATTTTTTCATTCAGAAATCCTTCACTTGTCACGGTCCTAATAAATACACAAACACCCAAAGACGTTTGACAATCTCTGTTGTGATAAATTGCTTAACATAACTTTATTGAACATAAAAGACAAACATAAGGGCAGCATTCCCACTCACCCCTTGAATACAGTCAGCTAAGAAACAACAAAACTGTTATCAAACATCAATAAACATACAGGCAGCATCCCCGCTCACCCTTATATATAATAGCCAAAGACAAGGCAGCATACCCACTCACCTTGAATAAACAACAAAGGCAGAGTCCTCGCTCACCTTAATTCCTCACAAATACCAATTTTTATCCACCATCCTGTAGAGGGGGAACAGAAGAGGGTCAGGCCTGACCCTCTTCTCTGCCCAACAAACTCAAACCAAAATCAATTGGGTCGGGCAGGGAGGGCAACAAGACCACACCAAAATGTGCTTATTCACTCTGGATTTCCTTTCAAAAATCCTTCAAGCCATACCCCTAGCATTACCTCACTTCCCTTCAAATCCCAACTCACTTAACCCTTTCCTAACCCTTCCCAACCACCCAAACAACCTAACACAGCTATTACCCAACACCCCCCCCATTCCACATTAAACAGTCCCATGACAAATTAGTCTGTGGCAAATTTCACTTGTCACGGTCCTAATAAATACACAAACACCCAAAGATGTTTGATGACCTTTATTGTGATAAATTGCTTAACATAACTTTATTGAACATAAAAGACAAACATAAGGGCAGCGTTCCTGCTCACCCCTTAAATACAGTTAGCTAAGAAACAACAAAACTGTTATCAAACATCAATAAACATATAGGCAGCATCCCCGCTCACCCATATATACAATAGCCAAAGTCAAGGCAACGTACCCGCTCACCTTGGATAAACAACAATGGCAGCGTCCCTGCTCTCCTTAATTCCTAACAAATACCAATTTTCATCCACCATCCTGTAGAGGGGGAGCAGAAGAGGGTCAGGCCTGACCTTCTTCTCCACCCACCAGCCCTAAAAGGGCTGTTCCTCCTCAAACAATACCTTCCTTCACAAGATCCTTCACCATCAAACCCAAATTAAGGTTAAATAAATCAAAATCAAAATCATTGAGGTGAACACCATCCGGTCTGTACCACACTGGATCCTTACTGTCAAACTCTACATGCTGGACCACATGTACTCCAATTTCTCCCAAATATTTTGCCAACTTGAAATTGACATATCTGTGGGCCTTCTCCATGGTGGCTAAATTCTGCGCCCCTTTCCATACCAACCGAGGAATAATCTCAGACCAAACAAAAAACATCCCCGGATACATCCTCAGCAATGCTAAAATGTCCTTACGAACTTGACAAACCAACTGCCTCTTTGGTACCCTGCCTAAATCATTGCCACCTGAATGAATTGCTAACACCTGAGGCAACCCCCACTTAACCTGCAACCCATTAAATTCCTGCAATATCTGACTCCACCTTAGGCCTCTAACACCATGCCAAATGATTTTTAAGCCAAAATGATCCAAACCCATATTTATGCCATTGGGTCTAAGCTCTGCACATCTAGCAGCCCAGAATATGAAGGAATGGCCCAAAATGATGATCCATCTCCAATCTAAGAAAAGAGAGAAAAAAAATTGCAATACAAAGCCTCCACAAACTATTTAATATAATTCTAAAAGGCATTAGATGTCCACCGACCCACCCATTTAATTACTTCCACTGACCTACCTTCCTTAGCCAGATCAGATGCCCTACCCATCTGAAAGGAATGTGAAGAAAACTTATCCCCTTGCAAACCCACACTCCAAAGCACCCTTCTCATAACCACATTCAATTGCTCGCCTGTCATGCTTTACCACTCACTTCTGAAAAACAGCCCTTGAATTCTACCCTTCCATACCCCACACAACTTTTTCCCCCAAACTACTGGACATCTCCAAGCTACCTCCACATCCTCCAAAACAATGGGTGGCCCAAGCCCCTCCTGATCTGTCTTCGAAGCATGCAATCTAATATGCACCGTGCTAGGTAATATCACTACATCCTCCCATACCAATGAACCCAATAACTCTGACACACGAAATGCACCGCAATACATCCAAATACTAACTGTACACCACAACACATACTCATCCAAACAACCACACACTTTATCCAAACCCTTTAACAACATTCTTAAAATACTTTTCGTAACCGGCCATCTCCTATTCAAGCTGCTCCCTTCAACTCTAGCCCACCCTTTTAACACTCTACTCACCACCCATGACCTAGTGAAATCCTCTAATCCAACCAACCAAGTATACGCAGCAATGGCTGCTAAGGCCACCCTCACCGTTTGCACTGCCCTTCCCTGCCCCTTCAACATGGCTAGATAATGTAATAGTAAATTCTTAGACTACATGCAGTCCTCATCAGATAACTGACGCAAATATTTGTCAAATTCAAGCAATGCCCTACAGTAGGCTCATCTCATGGATGCTGCCCATGATTGTTGCCCCAACCTGCCAATCACTATTGCCCAATCTGCCAAATGTTGGGTGGGACAACTGACGGATGCAAAGCCGCTTCCAGAGCCACCTAACAGAACCTGCAGAACTGAAAACAAAACAGACTATCAGCTATTTCACTCAAAACCCCCGGTACATGCAACCCTGTAAAAGAAAAGTTAATCAGTAAGCTATGCAACACCAATTTCCTAAGAATAAATAACAAGTGAGGTGCTTTAGCCATTTTTAGCTGTAGCACTCTCGCCACCGCAGAAATTTTCTGAATGATATACCACCCTCCACCCCTTCAAACGATCCTGCCATACCACCGAAGCTGCCCAGATTGGCATCAACTCCAAAAAGGCAACATCCCGTTTCAACTCCTCTGACCAATGCTCCAGCCATGGAACAGCAAACCAATGACCCGCAAAGTAAGCACCCATCCTGGACTCTCCAGCTGCATCAGTAAACAACTGCAGTTCTACTTGTGTAACCCAATCTAACTGCCAAAATGAAATCCCATTAAACAGTTGTAAAAATTCCATCCACAAATCTAAATCCTCTCGTGCCAACTTACTGACCTGTACTCTGTGGTGCTTACTCGTACATCCTTTCAACAAAAATGCCACAGACCAAAACATCCACCCAGGATGCACCACCCAGCACACAAAGTTCAACAAACCCAACAATTCCATAACATCCATCACCTGAACCTTAGGCCTAGACTTCACCCAAATGATCTTGTCCCACAGCCTAACCATCTTACCTGGAGGCAAACAAAGCAAACCCTGCTCTGCATTTACTGTCAACCCCAAAAATTCCAAGACCTTCGTCGGTCCCTCCAACTTATGCTTAGCCAAAGGTACCCCCAAGGCCTTACACATCCCCACAAACTCTTGCATAGCTACCTGGGCAGCTTGCTTACCTTACCCCACCAATAAAAAATCATCTAAATAGTGTATGGCTTGCTGATCCTTCACCCTTTGCTGCCATATCCAGTGCAATGCTGAGCTAAACTTCTCGAAAGTAGCACATGCCACCGCACATCCCATAGGCACGGCAGTGTCAAAATAAAAGTTGTTCCCTACCACCATGCTTAATAACGGCCAATTCTCCTCTCTCACAGGTAGCAAATGAAAAGCTGACTCAATATCTACTTTAACCAGCCAAGGGTCCTTGAAACTCCTAATGACCCGAATTGCATCATCCAAAGATGAATACGTTACTCTAGCCTCTTCACTGGGAATGAAATAATTCACTGACTCACCCACAGGGTAAGATAAATGATGAATTAAGCGAAATTCACCCTGCTTGTTCTTTGGAACCAAACCTAATGGTGACACCTTAAAGTTAGGGAAAGGAGAGTAACAAAAAGGACCTAACACCCTCCCAGACTGACACTTTTTGTCAATCAACTCTTGCAAAATCACCTCCCTGCCCTTGCCAGACCTCAAATTTCTCCCCACCCTCCCGCCTCCCACCAATGAAGACTTAATTGAAAATCCTTTAAAAAAAACTTCTGTCAACTCTTCTGCTACCACCGGCAGCAGATAATGTATCAATAAGTCCTTCAGTACCTTCACTTTAATAGGTGAATGGTTCCCAAAAACTCCCTCTACCTCCTCAAAAGCATCCCCCCTTTGGCACAGAAAATTAGCCCAACCACGCCCACCTAGCACCACTGAATGGGAACTATTCCACCTCTTATACCTCCAAAATGTGGTGCCTAACCCCCAACCCCCCACATTGTGTAAATGCATGCACCCCCATAAACTTCGAGCAAATATGAGCAAATCTACAACCCACCCAGGAACACCTACCTGCATTAAAAGTGCAACATATCCTTTCACCTTCTTCAGATGGCTGAGATAATCTGCTACCCCCTCCACTGGTATCCATCATGGTGGACAGTCAAATGTCCAGATGTCTGACCTCCCAATGCATAGACTTATCTACTGCTTTACACTTGCATAATTTTTGGTCATACCATAACCATGCATAACCAGGCTTCAACTTCTGTGCTTCCCTAATAGTTAAAAAATAAGTCAAAAGAGGAAATGCCAGCGAAGTGTCCCTTTCCAAACACACTGCCATATAGTAAATGAAACCTAGGACCCAATTATCCCATGTCTTAGCCCAAAACCTCCCTACCCTTTTGCGACCTATCACAGCCAATGCAGCCAAGAGGTCCTTTCCATTAGCAGTCTCCACTTCCATCAACCGCTGAACCCCATCTGCATCAATCAATTCAAAAATATCAACAAACTTCCCTTTCCAAATCTTTTCCTTTACTAACAGAGATATGTGCAGGGTCAATAAAATGGGAGCCCCTTCCTGTCGCAGGGCCTGTGATGTCAACCAATCCCCGGGCCTTAAACCAAATTCATACCCTACCTCATGGACATCTGGCCCTAACTCCTGATCTAACAGGGACAGGGTATCCTCAAAAACCCCTCCACACTTGGCTAAAGCTTCCAAACTGCTACCCAGTAGCCCTCTATGGACACCCTCACTGCCCACTACCTTGCCCCCTGCACCTGCTCCAGTCTCCTCACCCCCCCAAGCTTGATGAATTATTACCTGCTGCTGATACAGGGGGCATGATCACCTCTGTAGCCTTTTCTGCCGATGCTGTCTGCTTGGCTTTCTTCACCCTGGATGCCCAGGTTGTAGACATCTGCCACTTCTTGCGTGTGGTCACACCCTGCATGCTAGTTGTTGTTACCTCAGCAGGAATGGCGTTGACCAAATCTTCAGCCTGTGCTACAATACTGGCCCATCTCTGTCTTAAAGCCTCCACCATAATCACCTAGAAAGAAACAAAGAAGTTAATGACAATAAAACTTGACACAATAAAGTTAATCTCAATAACTGCCTATTCCGCCACAAACCTATTCGCACTCCAGCCATACAGTGTTGTCACCATTGCCCTAGGTCCCTCTGAAATCCCAGAAGAGAGAGAGAGAAAAAAAAACACTTGCTCATCATCATGCCTTTTCCTATTAATCCTATCTAAATCACCAGCCATACCTCTCCTGCCTAAGCATGCATCACCAAGAGAAAAAAAAAACCTTGCACGCACTACCGCGCATGTGCGGAAAGCCGCACAGCTCGACAAGCCTGGGAAAGCAGAGCAACTCTGCTCTGCTCTGCTCTCTCAGCACTACAAGAACTAGTCTCTGGAATCACTACGAATCACCACGGATCCACACTAGATCACCAGGGAGAAAATTAAACAAACTGCTAGACCACCAGGGAAGTAAACCAGCTGAACAGCCATCCCACACAAGCACATACACTAGACCACCAGGGAAGACACCAAACAGCCATACCACACAACAAAAAATGCTAGACCAGCAAGAAACAAACGAGCAAACAACCATCCCACACAAGCACCATACGCCAACACTAGACCACCAGGGAATGAACAAGCAACATCCACACAGCCCCCTTACTCCATCCCCACTCAAACACCGCACAAACACACTAGACCACCATGAAACACAGCCATGCTACTTACCACAGCATGCCAACACTAGACCCCAGGGACAAACGCTAGGCGGTTAACTGCATAAAATCAAAGGGGCCTAAAAAGCAAGAGATTCAACATTCCCATTTACTTATTTCTCTCTCTATTTTTTTTGTAATAAATATCCATAAAGTGCCGCACCGGTGCCATTGAGCATGCGCATCTGGCCGTTAACAATCAGCAAGCGCAAGAATTACCACAAAACCTCCTCCATGGACCGAGCAGCACTAGACCACCAGGGGAATGTTAAACAATTAACAAGAACTTAACGGCACAGCACTAGACCACTAGGGAAAGTTACACAAATAACCAGAAACTTAACGGCGCAGCACTAGACCACCAGGGAAGCTAAACTGAAGCAAGAAACTAATAATACACAAACCCATAAATGGAGCAGCATTAGCCCACCAGGGAAGCTAAATCGAAGCAAGAAACTAATAATACACAAACCCATAAATGGCACAGCACTAGACCACCAGGGAAGCTAAACTGAAGCAAGAAACTAATAATACACAAACCCATAAACGGCGCAGCACTAGACCACCAGGGAAGCTAAACCGAAGCAAGAAACTAATAATACACAAACCCATAAACGGAGGGAAACATAATATGACAAATAAACCACACTAACCTACCTGGGAAAGTTAATAAATACACAAAACCTTCCTAATGACCTAGCAAGCCACTTAACATACCCCTTTTGCCCAAAAGCCGATGCCACCATGGCCTCCCTTAACTGGAAAACAAGCCCCACACCAGAACTGCCTAACACTACATTTAATTTTTCTAATATATCCATTATAAGGGGGAGAGAGAAAAAAAAAAAGGGAATCCTGAAAAACCCAACAAAGCTGTACTCACCTCACAGCTTATAACTACCCAAGGCCTACCTTACTCACCTTACTCACCTTACTCACAACCTCAGGTCGTCTGGGACGTGATCCTGCCTCACAACAAGACCACACCAAAATGTGCTTATTCACTCGGGATTTCCCTTCAAAAACCCTTCAAGCCACACCTCTACCACTACCTCACTTCCCTTCAAATCCCAAATCACTTAACCCTTTCCTAACCCTTTCCAATCACCCAAACAACCTAATACAGCTATCACCCAACACCCCCCCCCATCCCACATTAAACAGTCCCATGACAAATTCATTTGTGTCAAACTTCACTTGGACTATCTTGTCTGATGTAATAATAACTGTTATTATGTGTATTTTTCCTTTCTTTTGTTCTTCTGCCACACCCTGTGTACAGACATGACCTACAGTTTTCTGTTTTTCATGCCACAAATCATGAGTCAATGATATTGGAAGAAAGGGTAGGCACAGGATCTTATTATACATAAAGTTTACACAAGTAAACTAACAAATGGTTGTTAATAGAGACAAAGCCAAAATGACGCAGTCATATTACAAGCAGGAAAGTACAGAAATGTGTATTCTAAGCTAAGGCATTCTTGTGCTTCAGCCAGTCTAAAAATATGTATACTGTGGTAATTCTTCTAATGGTCTAACACATTTCAAAAACACAGGAGATATCTATTAATTTCCCTAATATAGTTTCATAAGCAGAATAGCTTTTTACCTGATCATTATTTGTGCTTTCTGCTCTCCATTGCCACACATATGTTACTATGCATATGCAGTTGATGGATCTTATCACGCTTTCTTCTGTGTTCAGCATGAGATGTACTTATTTAATCTCATTTGAAAGCAGTTTTGCCAGCATAGAGCTGCATTCTTTTCTTCAACAGTCCTTGATCTTGTCAGCATAAGCTGTTTTACACAGTACATCCAGTTACATTCTCAGTAGTCCTGCTTAACTGCACTCAGCTTTTTCAAATCTGTCCATATTCAAATTTATTTATTTGAAATACTGTCATGGTTTAGTGTTTCAGTACTGTGACTATAGTGCACAGCATCCTGGATTCCAGGACTGTCACTGCTTCATATTTTACAGCTCAGATGGTGTAGCGGTACATTGCTCTGACTATAGTGTACAGGGTCATGGGTTTGAGATTTGGCACAGATGTTTTAGGTTGGGAAGGTGGCCTAATGGTTAAGTTGGTTGCCGTGCAAGGTTTGAGTCTCACAAGGGATAATTGGCTAGGCTTACAATGTCTCACAAAGGGCAGTTAGCCTAGTACCAATCTATGAACCTAAAACTGGAATACATTCAAAGAGACACATATACATAATATTCTCATAGAAAATAATAGCATATTCAACATTTCTAACACTGGGAAATATCCATCAGTTATAAGTTTAAAAGGTACAGGATTTAGGAGATAATGGATTTTGCTTTATATATATATATATACTCATTTGGCTTTTCTTTTTAATATGCAGTGGTGTTTGTGAGTGAGATTAATCTGAATAGTTTGCTTTAGCTTGTAGCAGTGGTGCTGTGTTTTGTATTGATCTGAGTGAGATTATTTTGTTCAAATACTGATGGTGAACAACAAGTGCATTACATGTTATTGCTCACATTGCTTTCATGGTTAAAATGTGAAAACCTGCAGCATTATGTTTTTCTGTCAAATATTTTATTGACATGATGCCTTTGAAAAAGAATACAACTATATCATAAGTCTAATCAAAATTTTAACAATGCATTATGAAACAGTATTTTAGGTGTTAGTTATAGCATTTTGAGATCAAATGAATTCACTTAAAATCATTTCAGATAAACACAGTTTAGCTAAATATACACTCAAAAATCTGATTTTTAAGTACAAAAACTGTTAATAAAAATAGTTATAGGACAATTTATATTTCAACTATTCCCCACCAACAGTGGCATGACTTTTAGATGCAATAGTCTGAACCAGAAAAAACATGACATTTTAATAACTTGCAAATGAAACTCAAGATTTATCCATCATTAACATTCAGACACCAGCATTTAATGTATATCACTACTGTACTAGCATGACCACCAATGCCTAGCTGCTTAGCCATGCATATTAAGGCATCAATTTCTTGGCATGCTCTCCCTCTCTCTGTCTCTCTATCACTGCCTCTAGTTTTTTGACTCTCCAAACTGTAATCATGGGAAATTAATCTGTTTTCCAGGGGGTGTGTAATCCTATCATAACCAAAAATATATATTTTTTCATACTGTAGAACAATTTCTGGAAGGACTGTCCATGGTAAGACTAGTGGTATGGCCCCGAATCATTACAAAGATACCCTTTCTAAAACTCTACAAACTTCTCATACACCAAAGCATTTGCTCCCATGTATTTATCATATTAACACTAAAACACCAGCATCTAAGGGAAAAATTGAGAATATCCACAATAGATGATGTGGCGTCAGGAAATGCATATGTAATAAATTCCACACACATACACACACATATATATATATATATATATATATATATATATATATATATATATATATATTCACCATTGTGTTGATCTCACTCCATCTCTGAAGGCTAATAAGACCTGTTTATGCTTATCCTGTTTCAAATTGTTCCTTAATCCATGCTACCTTTTATCACTTTAAAGAATACTAAATTCCAAGCTAATGTTGATATCAATCCCTTCCTGCCAACATTCCCCATTATGATATCTGCAAAATACACTACTAATGTGTTTGCCAGACACCAGATTCAGTGTAACCAATTGTCATAGCCGGAGTTAGTTATAAAAATCTCTGCATGATATATTAAACTTTTTAAATTACTCCTAGAAAGAACATGCAGGCTTTGCAGAACAATTAGTCAGAACCCTGTCCTGAACTATAACTTATCCCAAGTGCTCCATATCCCTTTTTGAGCTTAAGTATTATCTATACATAAACTTTTTAGATTGGTCAAGTGTAGAGAGTAAAGTTACCTCTGCTTTCTGCTCCTGTGTAGCTATGCTTTCTTGCAGCTCTTAACTAGAAACACATCCCCAGTACCATCTTGAAACTGGTTGTTTCTCCCTAGCCAGCACCCTAAATTCAACTTTAATTTCTGTTTCTCCCATTGCATGATACATTTCCTAGTTGGTAGTCAACCAAAGCATCACATGAGTTACTTTAAAATATTTACTTAAATCAGGTATACCTAATTCACTTCCATACATTAGTCACAAGCAATAAGTCTCTCTAGGAAATTGTCTCTTTGGTCACCATCTAAATCTTATCAGATGTATTCACCACTAATTTTAATGTTCTTTTTGAAGGGAATAGTCCTAATACAGTAATACAACCACTTTAGGAATAATGCCATCCTAACTGCTATTACCCTGTACTCCAGGGGTAGGACTAGTTGCTTCCACTTTGCCCCATAGTATTTAATCTCCTCTAGTAGCATCTTAAAATGTGTTATTTTAATTAATTTACTGAGTGAGTAATAATTATTTCCAGATATTGAAAATGACTGGCCTATTAGTCAGAATATATATCTAATATGTAGTCAAATTGACTTTTTTAGAACAAGAATAATCGTTTTGTCCATCTGACCATGGTGCCTAGCTACTTACCCAAAGGTTGCATCTTGGTTGCCTAGGTATATCAACATGTCATCAGCAAGCAAACTTTCTTAACAATGTTTTCTACTCCATCTCCTGACTGCTTCCTGCTTATTAACCAGCATTTCCTTATTATAATAGCTAAAGGCTGAATTGTTTTGCGGAACAGAAAATATGAAACAGGACATCCTTGTTACAACCCCTACCTCAGTGAAATGGAAACAGAAGTTACTTGACCTATCTTAATTTCTGCCAACACCCAGTTTGTGCATGAACTCTAAGAATTCCCAATCTTCTTCAATGCTAGATAAAAATATTTCCTGTGCAACTTATCAATTTCTTCTCAGCATCTGTCCCCACAAATAATTCTTGCCATATTTGCAGTGGCATACTCTGCCAATAAAGAGGTTCTCCATCCATAACCTGTCCTCACTCAATTAAACCACACTAATCTAAAGATTATTTTCTGCTTGTAGCACAGATAGTCAAATAAATCTTGTACTATACAATGAGCAATGAGATGGTATGATAAAATCCTACTCACTCATAGGTTCATAGGAGAATGTTAGGTAATCAACTCTGGTGAGTCATTTTAAGCCTAGCCATGTTACCTGCTTGTCACCTAGCTATTTGTTTAACAACCCTTGCCATAATTTTATTTAAATAATTTTCATTTGGAGAGGATTAATTTTTAGGGCCACACCTTCAGTGTATTAGGGGACTCCACTATAAGGTAGTTTTTTTTTTAGCACCGCTTCTGTCCATTAAGAGGATTGGAGTCAGTTCTGGGGTAAGATTCCTATTTCCCATTCATTGGTCTAAACTATGTTTGAATAGGGGCATGGATGTGCTTTGTTTTAAGTGTTCCAGAGTAATGGTATCATCTGAGATGTGCACCTGTCCCATGAAACCATTCTATTTATGAAGCTGAACAGGCTTAGATCACTGGACAGGATGCTTCTTGACCCATTAGTCTTGTAGATGTGGAGTGCATCCATAAATACTGGATCTGAGGATAACTTATAAGCCTGGCATAGGTAGCCTGTTAGTAGTCTCTTTGAGACTCAGTTTAGTGATAGGATTTTGAGGTGGTCTATGTAGCACATGTGCTTTAAACCTAGCATTCTGCTTATAAGAAACCTCTGTAGCCACCCTAGTTGTTGCAGATGCCTTGTTAGGTACATGGCAACGTGGGAATTATACTCAATGATGGGCCTACTGAGGGCTGAATAAAGTGGGATGATGACATTTCTGGATGTAAAAGCTATCCGTCTGCTTATGTGCAATATAGAAGGGCTTGCTTACAACAGTGGAGATGTGTTAGTCAGATGCTAGGTCATTGACTATATAAGTTCATAAATCTCAAACTTACAGGATCTACTCTAAGGGGGTATATTCTCAATGTAATATTTTCCTGGAGTAGTCAGTTTTCCAAAAGACACAATTCACATTTTGGTATTTCAATTTAGTACATGATTTTGACACTAGTTCCCACCTTGCAGCCATCCACAGACTTGGTCAGCCATAGACCTCTGATGTTTACTTTGACTTCAGAGAAATAGATGGCAGATGGGAGCAGTTCCATCACAGAACTCTGTGAGACTGCAATAGTGACAGGTCTTTTTTATGGTGGTGGCTTCCTTACCCTAACGTTTGTGTCCTATCTATGAGACAGTTTGCAATCCAGTGGGTGATATAGGGGTTTATTTTTAATTCTGAATGCTTCTCAACAATGCCTGAGGGGGATCTTATGTCAAAGGCTTTGGCCAGGTTAAGGTAGGCAGTCTGTACAATCTTCCCTCCATCCAGTGCGTCTAGGACTATTTAGATAAAGCCCACTAAGGTGAGTAGGCATGACTGCTTTGTACAAAAGCAAACTGGGATGACTCTAGTGTTTGTAGTTTCCTGTGTCTTTCCTGATTAATCCCATGATAAGTATTTCAATGGCCTTACATATGAGACTTATCAGACCTATGGACTGGTAATTGCCTGGGTCGATGGGATGTACCTCTGTTGTGCATGGATATGACTGTTGCTGTCCTCCATTCACTTGGTGCAAAACTAGTTTGGAGGATAAGATTGACCATTGCTGTTAATGGCTTAGAAATATCATGCCATATGCTATTTAGAATGCCATATTTTTGGCCTTTGAGAGCAGTTCCATGATTTCATCCTACATAATAACTGGGGTTGTATGGATTTCTGATATTTCTTGTGAGATTACTGAGAGTGAGACAGGGCTAAGGTTTGAGCAGAACTTATCAGATGGTAGGTTTACTGCATCCACAGCTTCAGTATAGGTGGTGCCAGTTATATACAGTTCATCACACTGCCATGATTTGTCCCTGAAATTCAGAAATAGCTGAAGAAGGCCTTGTAGTTGTCCTTGGCCTGAGTGGCTATTTTTTTTCTCAAATTTGGCCGTATCAGTTTTAATTAGTTTCTAAGTTGTATGTTTAAATTAATGATTGAATTTCTGTTCTTCTAGATATTGCACTTCTTATTCTTGGTTTGATTTTCTTTCTCTTGTTATAAAGCTTATTTATGCTGTGATTTCACCAGAGCAGTTTGTTTTTAAAGTTATTCCTGATCTTGCTTCTTCTAGGTACAGCTGCTTCTATGCATGCACGTTTGTATACATTGGCAGCATATGTTTCTGCGTAAACAATAGAGCTTTCCTGTTTTGCAAAAGATTTAAAACTAACAAGGTTATCACTTAGAAGTAGGAAGATTTCACGGAAAAGCTTCTAAAAGTACCATTGTCTGGGGGAATGGGGTGAGTAGGCATGACTGCTTTCTAAAGTTATTCCTGATCTTGCTTCTTCTAGGTACAGCTGCTTCTATGCATGCACATTTGTATACATTGGCAGCATATGTTTCTGCATAAACAATAGAGCTTTCCTGTTTTGCAAAAGATTTAAAACTAACAAGGTTATCACTTAGAAGTAGGAAGATTTCACGGAAAAGCTTTTAAAAGTACCATTGTCTGGGGGAATGGGGTCTCTGCATTTAATTTTATTTCAAGGGAGACAGCTTTGTGGTTGGACCCGATGACTGGGGATTTTACTCTAGTAATGGAGCATAATTCACCCTTATTAGTGAGTATAAGTTCAGGAATGTTATTTCCCCTCATGGGTACATTGAAATGTTGTTCTAGGGTGTTTGTACTGAAAAGTCCAGGGATTTCCTTCCAAAATCTGTGATCACTTTTTTCTGGTTTTAGGTATTTGAAAGATGTATCGTTAAGATAACAAATCTTTGGTGAAAGCTTACTTCTGGGAAATAATTTCATAAATATGGGAAAGT
Source organism: Protopterus annectens (assembly GCF_019279795.1). Taxonomy (NCBI): domain Eukaryota; kingdom Metazoa; phylum Chordata; order Ceratodontiformes; family Protopteridae; genus Protopterus; species Protopterus annectens. The sequence goes on from NC_056741.1 coordinate 1,952,740,181, forward strand.
TATCTAATAGCACTGATGAGTAAATATCCCATCTCACACCCTACCATGCAATGCATCCAACAAATATACTCAACCTGTTTTAGACTTTCTCTTAGACACTTATGAATAAAGCATAAAACAAGCAAAGGAGACTGTCACTTAAACTCTGCACTTCCATCTGCAGAGAAACTTGCTGTAATACACTAATAACCATTTTTGACAGGGTTAGCACTCTGGTTTCCTATCTTCTGAGCTAATTAAACAACTAAATTCAACCTCAAAAGTAAGTCACTTAAAGCCCAGTCTGAAAATGAAAATGACAGATGCTTAACTGCCTTAGGTAATTATCCAGAAAGAATACAGATACAACCCAGCATCAATGGTAATCCATACCACCAACACCCTTATAGAGCTTGCACTCCATTATCTTAGATTTCTACATTAACTCCCAACCTTTAAATATCAGAATTAACGCTCCCTTTCTCTTGTCTGAATTATGAGAATCATCTAATAAATTCAAAACCAAATTCCCTAACATTTTTGTTCTTACTAGCGCACAGGTACATCTCTAGCATAAATAAAATATCAACTTCTTTTCTGCTTGATATATCTTAAAACTATTTTTGACAGGACTGGCCCTAATAATATTAAAAGAATGTATAAGCATCCCCTCCAGTTAACTCCATTTATAGTAATAACAGTACCCATTCTCGGTTAACTCCACCTAGAGTAACAACAGTACCTCCCTCCTGTAGTTGATTCCACCTATAATAACAACAGTACCGCCCTCCCCTAGTTAACTCCACCTATAGTAACAACAGTACATGACCAATAGGCCTGTTGAAGAGGAATACAATAGTAAGGTGACTTACTAAATCCCTGCTGTCACAATCACTGAAACATTGCAGCTTAGCATTCTAGGTACTTCACAGCATGGAGGGCAAACTTACAGCAGTGACAGACACTGAATAAGGATTGTCACAGCAAAGCACCACACACAGACAATGCTGTGTATGTGCAGACCAGGCTTCTGAAACCACAGCCATCTATAGGTGAAATGGTAAACCAGATCAAGAAAACAAGAATTTGTTTTTAGAGTGCTGTTTTATTGGAGACATTATTCTTATTTTTTCCACCTGATGTGTGTTCAGGTTCTGGGCTGAGACTAAAATTGATCCATTGGGATCAATCCGCTACTTCAGTTAACAAATTGCATAAATAAGTAAATAATAAATAAACACCTCTCTGCATGGCAATAGGATGAAGTATAATGTAAAAGAAAATGGGAGCCATAGACTTTGAGTAGTTTTGTTATAGCTGTTGCTGTATGTATATTTCATTAACAGCTCAGTTGTACCATGTGTGTACTTATATGCCATCTGTCACCACATATTAAAGTATTATATAAGTATAATTGTATGTGTAAGGCTCACATGTTCCATCAACTTTAGACATTAACTTCCCATGGTCCCTCTCCCTCTGGAGACACTCTCCCACAGTTTCAGAACTCCTTCTGTCTGCCTTTGGCTTACCTGCTTGTACATTGTCTGCAGTTGTTGCTGCTTACCTTCCAGTTTTGGTGTTGAATGTAACAGTGATTGTGGGTAGAACCAGAGCAGTGTTGCATTCATGATAACTTAGTAAAATCTGCTTTTTATGATTCTATTCAGCTTCTTGTTTAGAATTCCCACTAACAGCCATCAACAGAGGCACCCTCTCTTATCCCCATTCTTAAAACAAACCAAAAGTGGGGTCAAACAATATATAATAACATTCTGAAACAAATTTATTCACAGTCTCTCCATTGTTACTATATTAAAATGCCTTCAAAAGTAGGGGTTAAAATGCCCCCTTTCTGAACCTTAAGCAGAGGTAGTATGCCCTAACTTGGCTGGCCTGGGATCAACTGCATCATACCCTACTAAAAGTGAAGAAGTACATTCCTCCAAACAACTTTCAAAATGTGGCTTCCCAGCAACCCTTCCAAATACCCAGCTTTCAGCAAAACATTATAGTAAGTGGCACATATAGCTAATGCTACTGTATAGTCCACCATGCCCGCGTTCTAGACCAGTATCAACTACTGATCCATCAAGTACACTAGATAAGAGGCATCATCCTATAAAATGAATGTAATTAGCAATTAAAGCTGTTACACTGAATACCTACTGTTGTCCTCCTTAAATAAAAAGGACTACAAACTATAACTGTATGATTCATCTCAGAACATAATGCACTATTAATAAAAGAGATTTACTTAAAAGTATTCTATTATTAAACTTGGGCTGTTCTCATTAAGAAGAATTGCAGTCCTTTATGTCCACCTACCATCTGTGTACACATTTCAGATGAAAAACAAAATAAACAAAAAACAAAAAAACTAAACTTTAGCTTCCATTAAATTGTATATCAAACAACGACAGACATTTTTGCCAGGCCAACTTTTTTCAGGTGTAATAATGGACTACTACTAAACAATGATTTCAGACATTGAAGAAGAAAAGGGCAGGGGGAATAGAGGGAACGTGATAAGAAAAAGTAAGCTATTTAAGGGACGGAAGGGAAGACAATGGGAATATAACATAAATGGGGAGGGAGGGCAAAATAGGTATTTGTCAGAAAGGGCAGGCATGCTTGAAGCCAGAAACAAAATGAGTTATTTAAATTGTGCTCTTAAGAGCACTTGGATACAAGCAGCAAGTGTTCAGATAATGCCAGTCCAGTTAACAACAGCCATCTAAGCAGTTTGAATAGTGCCAGTCATATCCAACAATTGGTGCAATGGTCAATCTCCTGGCCCATTCTCCAACATCAACAGTTTCTTCCCCACAGGAAGCTTTGTGGATGTAGAGGAGACTGATACTGCCTATGAATTATCTGGAACCAAAACCAGTTCCATGTCCTCCAACTCAGTGGTCAGTCTCAGCTACCTATTTTATCCTAAACTGTAACTGAGTCAGACAGTGGCAACTGCTCATCTCAAGCCATGACCTGCTTTGTTAGAAGGATAATGCATATTGACATGACATAAGTTTTATTCTATAAATCAGTTACTGGTTTATTTCTTTCGATGTTTCAAACCATTTTGGAAAAGTAACTTTAGAAAAAAAAAATGGGACAAATTACAGTAAAGTGTGATGGTCACCCAGGAGGCTTTCAACACCTGCTTTCCACTATTTATAGGAAAGGAATTTAGCAGTCATGGGTCAAGGACTCCCTGCTCTTTCTGCACTACTTCCACATGAAACCTAATGGCTCATTTTATTTGTAACCCTCCCACAAATTATTTTTTCAGTAGAAGTGGCATCCAGTTCTTCAGAAATGAAATAACATCCATACCTTCATCATTGTTAGGAAATCTGGGAATATGAAGATTTAACCACTTTCCTCCTCTTGTTAAACCATCCAAATTTATCTAAACTTGATGCATTACTTAAATAAATAATCATTCTGTATCATAACTCCTGTAGACTTATCATGGCTTGTCAATGCCACTTCTTTTTCTGCAACCGTTCCCTTCTGCACTGATAATTTTGTCAAGAGCTCTCTATGCTGCAGGCAAGAAATGTCTTACGAGTTCCAATGGCATTCACTGAACATTAGCATTGGAAGGCTCTGTTTATCACATCCACCATGTTGTCTTACATATTAAACACTGAACTTATAAAGATGAGCTGTCCTTAAATAACCAAGTGCAAAATGACATCAATCTCAGGGGGAGTCCAAGATGACTGCAGTCACCAAGTATAAAAAAAAAAACAAAAAACAAAAAAAAACAAAAAAACAAAATGAGCAGTGAAAGCCAGATGCTTTATTTAGGATTTAGTGCTTTTGTTCCTACCAGGAACTTCATCAAAATCTAAAAGGGCTGCATACATCACTTCCTTATATGCAAGCCTCCTTAAAGGTATAGGTAATATATACGTAAACAAGTGAGCAAGTATAAAAGCAAGTGAGCAAAAACAGAGTCTATCCATGAACATATCTTTATATCAAATGATAGTCCACTGTTGTTGCTTTGTATAAAAGTTAATATAAAGAAAGTAAACTTTAAAAGAAAAATAAAATCCTAGAAAAAACTGAAGAAATGGACGGAATCCATCAACTTCTTTGAAGAGAAATGCAACAAAAGATGGTTGGTTAATAAATGACAAAAACAGTAAAAAAACTGAAGTATAAATGAAAATCAATGTATTTCATTGCTATGAATTCTTATTAATTTAAAGAAGTGCTTGAATACTTATGAATAGGTGCTGAATATTACTTCTTTCAAGGTAAATCATTTATTTATTTATTTCCCTACTTCAAATGGCTACTAGTTCCATTTTTAAAATGTTAGAGTTTGATTCTTTGAACTATATATGAAATTAAAGCCAATTGTTTTCATTTATAGTTTAAAAGGTTAAACTATTCATTTTATTAAACGTTAATCAATATTATTATGATTAAACTATGTACTATTAAATATATTGTAAGATGCAACAAATGACACTAAAGAGGCATGTTAGCTTACATTCTGGGCTCTTAAAATGGTTCAGTAGTGTGCTGCTGATAACATACTTGATATGCAATAGGGACCAGGAAGGACACGCAATGTTATAAGCAAGTATAAAAAATATAGCGTTTATATATATATATATATATATATATATATATATATATATATATATGGTTCCCGTTTAGAAACGCGAATTGAAACATGCTCGAAACGCAAAATCACGACACTGTAAGCGCGAAAGCCAAGAATCCCGAGAATGCAATATACCGAACAGCACCAGACAACACGTACGGCACATACACATATCGAAACAAATCCCGAATGAACCCCAAACACTTCATTAAAGAAAGTAGAAGTATCCCTTATGTCCAAAATAATAAATAAATAAGGTATCTGCAGCAAAACAACCGTCGTGCAGGAAAACGAAATACAAACACGTCCTGAACTGAAACCTTCAATACCACGTCCACTCGTACTACTGATCAATCTGCACAGTAGTAAACGTAACATCCCGTAGTCCTCATACTTTCAATAATCTTGTTTTGCTGCAGATACCTTATTTATTTATTATTTTGGACATAAGGGATACTTCTACTTTCTTTAATGAAGTGTTTGGGCTTCATTTGGGATTTGTTTCGATATGTGTATGTGCCATACGTGTTGTCTGGTGCTGTTCGGTATATTGCATTCTCGGGATTCTTGGCTTTCGCGCTTACAGTGTCGTGATTTTGCGTTTCGAGCATGTTTCAATTCGCGTTTCTAAACGGGAACCATATATATATATATATATATATATATATATATATATATATATATATATATATATATATATATATAAAATGTTACTATTGGAATGATATCAAATAATTAGAGCAACAGTCACACTTTTACAAGTTAACCTTGGATCACACATAACTATAATTCTTTTAATACAAGCTTATATGCTATGTCTCCTTTAAAAAAATGACAGTTTGATTTATATTAAATATCTCATACAAACAGTGCTTTCAGGTTCATTAAATGTTATTTCTTTGAGTGCAATGGCTTTTTAGTGGTGGGATACACTGAGATGTTTTTTGTTGTTTTTTTGGTGGTTTGGAGGGGTTTGGGGAATTAATATGTGGTGTGGAAGTGGCTTAGATTCACTTGTGAGCATTTTTGAGTGAACTGCAATTGATGAAGTGTTCATTTTCAAGTCCTTATCATAAAAAAGCTTGAAACAACTTAGAGTCATGAGCACTTTTGTGATGCTGTGGGAGTTCTGAAAATTGTAAGAAGTGTCCAGATTACTTTTTCCTGTCTAAAATTAAATACTCATAATATTTTGAATCATATGCTAAGATGTCAATGAATACAAGTAAGATAATAAGCAAAAGACAGTGAATTGTATTCTAAACCACTGTCAGTTATTAATTAGTTTTGAATAGTTGCATTGCACCAAAAGGATAGTTTATATACTAGCCTATAGAATGACACTTCTGATAAAAAAATAGGATCATGTTTCTCTGTTATTTTCTCTTTTTAACAAAAAAAACTTAATATCTCAGAATAATTTATTATGGAAAGTTTGAATATTAAAAAGTAAGATTTTTTCAGATGTCTGTTCAGATACTATTAAACATAACATTTAAGGAAAAAATAGGACAGATTATAACAGTAGTACTAGATTAAAGATTATCAAATATATAAGGGTAAATATAAATATTCTATTATATGATACTCTATACTAGGATTATAACTAAAATATAAAACCTAGGAATATAGTAATAGTACAACATATAATATTCAAATAGAAAAGACCAGAATAAGTAAATATGTATATAGTTAAATAATATGAATATGTCTACAAGTGTGGGAGGTTGGCATAGGAGTTAAGGTATTCAAACTTATAGACACAAGGTGCAAGGTTGATTCTCACATGAGGTAATTGTCTGGGCTTGGAATGGCCCACAAGTACATTCAGCTGGATACTAATTTATGAATGTATGATCCTATGAATAACTTTACACATAGTAAATAAAACAGAAAAATATAAGATCATATGACCTGTAAATTAATAAATATGAAAAGTACTACTGACTTTGTCCATGTAGTTGACCAGGGAGATAATGTGAGGTACAGGGAAAAGTGATTATAGTGATATTCAGTTTGGTCAACTTATAATACAAATTCTGAACACCTGTTTAACTTTTATTACTCATAACCCACTGATGGGCTTTTTTAAGATGATGCATACTTAAAATATGAGACAAATTGATATGAATCAGAAGCATGAGCTAAGTGTTGTTAGTCTTATGGAGTATTTGTGAGGTAATTTGCTCATCCTTTTCAACAAACTAGGAATATGCTATTCCGTGGTAGAATGCCTTAGGTTAATATCATTAGATATTTTTTTATTTTTTTCAAACGTTTTGTCCATAACTGCAGATTTCATATTGTTATATATAAAGTATATAATAAGTTCTGTACATAAATGTGATGCCATTATACCTGTATTTTTTCTCTCTTATATAAATGTCTGATTTTAAATGCATATGTATTAATATTAATTGATTGAATAATACAGTAAAGAGGGGGATACTGTTCAAATACTTGCAATTACGTAAAGCTCCACTAGTATTTCTACAGGAAACACAGTTACTTAATGAAGATGTAAATAAACTTATTTTAAACAATTATTTGGTTTTAGCAGGTTCTGACTTTTGAGCTAAAAGAAGAGGCACCCTCATTTTATGGAAGAATGCACCAGCAATGCCTAAAGTAAAAATTTCCTGTGTTGATAAAAATGATATGTTAAGTATTGTTATAACTGAGTGGAACAGAAAACTATATACAATGATGAGACCTTATTGTATCCCAGGGTTGAAACTAAAGATGCAAAAACTTACTTAGACACTATAGCCTATTACATGAAAGGTGAAGTCATAATAGCATGTGATTTTATTTCTATTTTGTCTGACAAAGATTCCACTGAAAATAGAAAGCTGACAATCACATCTTCAGCCAAACACTTAATACATTTTGTAAATCAATTTAATTTAAATGATATATATAAACTAAGGAAAACAAACTCACTTCAATTTATCCATTATTCATTTAGATATGGAACACAAACAAATATTGCTAAAATGTTTGTCTCAAACAATCTATTATCAAACATTAGAGAATTTTCAATAGTTTCATGTCCATTATTGAAACATAATGTTATAATCTTTAATGTTATTTTAAAAACTGACAATTTAATATATCACAGGAGATTACCACCATACATTATTAAACTAAAAGGATTCAAGGATTGTTATGCTAAAGAGATTAAACATTTCCTAGAAATAAAAAAAATGAATGTTGAAGTAACTGACACTACAGGTCAAACTAGACACATTAAAGTTAAATCTAAAACCAAATGACATTATCAGTCAGTCTAAACTTAAAAACTTAAATACAAAATATGTTGAAATTCTAATTTATAAAGTTTCAATAAACCTGTAAAAAACTTAAACTTCAGGCATATTCAGTAAACCCTATAAGCTTGCATACATTTGCTCTTAGATCAAAGAAAATGCATAAACTAAATCATATGAAAGGAATTATAACACATATCAATAATAAAAATGAAAGAAGAACAGATATTAAAGATATTTTTGAGGGCATTAAAATATTTTATGAAAATATAAATAATAATACAAACAACCTATATAATGATGATGTAGTTGAAACTTTCCTAAGTAAAAATATAAATAATAAAATAACAAGTGAACAAATAAAAAAAGTGATAGACCGTTCACTTTAACAGGAATAAAAGATCAAATAAAAAGTTAAAAAATAATTAGGGACTGAGCTTAGATGGTCTCATACCAGAACTATATAAAATACTACCAGATGATGTAGTTAAAATATTAAATAAGTTCTATAGAGAAATAAAAACAACTGCTGAATTCCACCCCCAGCATGGAGATATTCCTTGTATAACTATTTTACAACCAGACAAGGATCCTGCAAAGTGTTCATCATACAGACCCAGTTCACTTTTAAATGTGGACTATAAGATTTTCATGTCCATTTTAGCTAACAGAATTAATCTACTTATACTTTAATTAACAATGATCAATCAAGGCTTGTTTTAAAGAGACAAGTACAATCTAATATAATAATAAATACATTAATAGAGTATGCAAATAAAAATAAAAAGTAATTTTCTATCATTAGTTTCAATTTAGATAAGGCTTTTGATTCAGCTAATTGGTTGTACCTGTTTAAAACACTTGAAGTGTATACTTTCTCATAGGAGCTAATTGCATTAATTTCTGAGTTATATAGTAACTCTTGTGCGTATGTTAATATAAATTATTTTCTTTCAAAATTCTTTAAATTCTTAAAGGCACAAAACAAGGTTGTCCATTATCACCTTTACTTTTTGCATTAGCTATAGAACCCTTAGTGGTATCAAAATAAAAAAAGATTTTGAACTAAAGATTCAACTATTTTCTGATGATATTTTACTAACAATAGGAAATATAGAAAATTCATTAGAACATATAATTAGTTCTATGAGTCAGTTTGAAGAAATAATCATAATAAAACATGCACATTATTAATTAATAAAAAAATTAAAAAAATCATGCAAAAATATTCTAACTTCAGTTAGTATAACAATCAAATGAAATACCTCAGTATAACCATTATGTCTATTAGTAAAGAAGTTATACAAATAAACTTTCAACATGTTGTTGATAAAATTTTAAGTTTAGTAACAAATTGGAATAAATTCTTCTTTACCATGGAAGAACGATTAATGTTTATTAAGATGGTAATTCTCCATAAAATATTGTTTGTCTTACAATCTTTAGTACTATCTCCACCAAAACATTTGATGAAAAAGATAAATAATATTCTACTTAATTGTTTGTGCTTCCTAATAAAGCACAAGCTTCCTTTGATTGGCAAAGAAAAGGTTGGGATAATGGTGGAATAAGGTTCCCTGATATTCAATTGTATGCTAATTCAACAATTGTAAAAGTTATAGTGTTGTGGATAAATTCATCTTATGATTCAAAATGGAAACAAATACTTCAAGAACTATTATTAGTAAATACTAAATATATCACAACCAGTCATAAACAAGTAATCCCTAATAGTTTTATCTGGTTATTAAAATATTTTTTGTGTAAATGGAATTACACCCTCTTCTCAAATTCCCTTAAATAACACCTGTTCCTCTTTTCAAAAGTACACATATTCTAATCATTGTATTAAAGACTTAATATTTTCTATGGTTTCCAAATGCATATGCAAATGACTGCTTAGAAATGCATAAATTCAACTAAATTCTAGTTTGGAAACAGCAAAGCAACTTAATTTATTGGCATCAATTGTTAAATGGATACATACTGTTGAAAATTTAAGGTCCAAATATAATCAAGAGTCTGAGAATTGGTTAATTTTACAAATATTTAGAGGCTTTATGAACACAGAGATAAATGTGATATTTAACCTTGGTAAGAAATTGTTCCCCAAATTACTGGAAGTTGTAATAAATATTGATAATAATGCAATGAAAAATAAATCATAATTGTAACACATTTTTAAAATTATTTTTTTCTCAATTGTTTTTATTGAAAATTTTAACAACAGAATATTTATGACAATGCAAGTATTATAAAAGAAATATACATATCTAAAAGAACAATAATCAACAATTAAAATAATTATTCACAATGGTGTCTACTATAAAACAAAGCTGTTTAAACAGAAAAAGAAATGTGATGAGTAGTTGTTAGTTAATTATTAAAGTCTGTTTATCCAGCAGTCATCTGAATTTCAACCATATATTATATGAAGTGGTGATTCTAGATGTTCTTGTCTTGATTGAGATAAGTTCAAAATGACAAAATTCAGTTGCCAACTGTACAAATTCCTTCATTGTAGGAGTAGTCTGATTCTTCCAATTCTTGGTTATGACTTTTCTTGCTAATGTTAAGATACTTCATAAAAGATGGTATTTTATTTTTTTGACACGAGTGGGAATAGGTGTATTCAATAAAATAAAAGATTTGATCAGCATAAATGTATCATTAAAAGCAAACCATAAGAGAAAATTCATATTATCCCAATATGTTTTAAGTTTTATACTATCATAAAACACATGATGCCAGTCAGCTTTAACATTTACTTTACATATCCAGCATCCTGTCTTTATTATACATCAATTCAACTTTTTGTTGTGTGATAAAGATTCTGTGTAAGAACTTCCAAGAGAATGTCCTCTACCTCAGTGATGAAGTAGTTTGTTTTGAAGACTAGAGTATTAGTTTTTTGTCATCTCCACTTAGGGAGTTATTATTAACAAGTCTAAATAATCCCAATAGCTTTCTCTGCAACATACTGTTGATTTCTTAAGTGCATTTTATATTTTAGTTAGAATTCCATTTCCAATTATATCCTGATGCCTTAGAATAATGAGCAAATCAATGAATGTGGGGAAAGAAGTTCTAACTTTTGGTTGCATTAGATTAATCTTATGTTCAACAAATTGTCTACGGTTTTGAATGTCTAGTAATTGATACCAATATAATAGTTTTTTGTCTTTAAATGTAGTCGTTGTTAAATTAAATATATTCATACTATTTTGAGTATAGGCAATTAGATTGGAAATACAAAAAAAAGCCCTGCTTTATATTTAGGATTCCTGAAAATGAAAATTTTAAAGGTTATTATTCTACAAATATAATAAGAGTTCTATTAATATCATAAGAGTTAACTGGTTTGTTTTAGTTTTCTATAA
>NC_056741.1:1952756438-1952830012 GCF_019279795.1 Protopterus annectens
GGAGGGGGGGAAATCTGCCTGTCGACCAAATGACTTGTCGACCAAATGAGTGTCGATCAAATGGCTTGTCGACCATCTCAGGTAGACCCATATAAATATATATATATATATATATATATATATATATATATATATATATATATATATAATATAGAGATAATATATAGATATAGGTTTACAATTAAATACACAAAGTCATTGCTGTTGACTGGTATGCAGTTGAAAGGCAGTTTCCAATGGGCAGAATGTCAACTCAGAATACATTGACTACACTACAGCAAATGGGTAGTGTAGTTTGAGTATCTGACTTTGGCATTGTGCACCAAGATCCCAGCTCAGTGAAGAATAGGGAATTAGCCCATTTCCTCACTGTAGTGCTATCTTGGAGTTGGTATATATAAGTTGCAGGGGGTTTGGGGGTGTAGGGAGGCTTGCCCTCCTGCAAAATCATGAAATACATGTACCGTTGACTATGGAATGTCGCTGTACATAAAGGTACATAGCATGGGTGACTGACTTCACCTCCTGCTATGTCAAATATATCAAACTATGGGTGTTGATGTATTCATTTTCGACCTGGCCAGAATTTCACTGTTCTGGATTCAGGATTTCAGGTTGACCATGTAACCAATCGACCCATGCAGTATCCAGGTTTCAATTGTAAACCTATTAATCTATGTCAATTGAATACTTACATATTTCAGCACATTCAACTGAAATTTAAACAGACTGTCTATTCAACTATGTAATGTGTTCATAGTCATCTAATAAAAATGTCATTATACTTCAACATATCTTAGATAAAAATCAAAACCTTTTCACCGTGCCTAAAAGACTAAAAGAGGTGTCTGTGTCCAACAGCATCAACAAATCATCATCCGTACAACACTGAATTTTATGAAAATGAACTGGAATTGTGTTTACAGTTTGTACTGGTGTTTCTGTTACACAGTACCCTACAGGGGTTAAGATATAGGAGATGTATTCCTATATGCTATAAAGCTGAAATTCAGGTGTTTCGTTTTTTAGCAATTCTCAGTTTTACATAGTTGCAAGAACATATTGTGCATTCCTGCTTGGCTAATGTGAAATAGATGGTGTGAAGAAATTCCATCTAACTCAGTAAGTTACTGAATGATTTATTGTTGATGCATTCTAATTGATATGTTATAGGTGATTTCAACATCTGAAATTATGATAAATCAGTGACTATTACAATGGAATTCTCATTTATTATGTTGACATGAGGGTTTGTTCAGATGATTACCATTGAGATCAACCAAAAGGGACACTCATTGGACTTGGTATTCCAGATATATATGGTAATCTGTGACCTGGTTGTAGTACTAGTATTTTTGGCTGATTACTACCAGCTCTCCTTTGTGTTAGGACTTTCCAATAAACATGACCTGAGCCTATGGGGTTGAGGAATTTCGGTAATGAATATTTGACTCCTGCTGTCTATCATTTCCCATTTGGGTTAGAATGTGAATGATCCTGACCAGATGATTCTTTTAATAACTGTCTCCCCTCAATTTCCCTCTGAGCTTGTATACTGAGTCCCTACAGAGTTATGTGAGGCATGAATCAAACTTAAACTCCATGTCCTATTATGGGATGGGTTAATACTTCTTTGAGTCTGTTTCATATTTTGGAGGATAATCTTATAATGAATAAATTCTGTTCATAGTGCTAGTCAGGGAATTCCCAAAAAGGCAGTGATTTTATCAAAGTTTAAACCAACTGTATTCAAAGTAGTGAATATGGTAACTGAGATAAAATAACTGGAAGTGGGATCTTTGGAAAATGGTTGGAGCAAATTACATAGAAAAAAGTGAAATTCTGGGAAAAATACTTACAGAATAGTATTTTGGTAGAGACATAAGGTTTAAGGGAAGACAGGATTTGAGTAATTCATGTAATGTTGGATTGGTGATAATTGTGTAAAAGAACGTATGTGATGTATAATGTTTGTAATTGTGAACATGTTAACATGATTTGTTTTATTATGTATAAATGCTACACTTTTTGGGGTAGTTAGGCTCTGCAGCCTAACCTGTTTTGTCATTCAAAAGCTTTTACATTCTCATATTGTGAAATACCTGCTCATTTCTTTGCAGTTTACAATAGTCCTATAAGGTTTGATTTGCTTTTTAGCACATCCATAGAACTTTTAGTGTCATAGACTCAAAGGGCTGTTAGTGTTGACTTTTTTATGTGAGTTTCGTGCAGTAGATTATTCATAGGTTCATAAGTAAGTACTAGGCTAACTGCTCTTGCAGGCCATTTTAAGCATATCCAGTTTCCCTTTTGTGCTCAGAATAACCTATCCCATTTGGTTATAGATTGCCCATAACCACCCCATGGTTTGATAACGATATATTACCCTTAATAAGAATAACTGGGATTATACAATGGATATTTGAGGGGACCCATGCTTGGTGAATAAAGCATTTAGGAGCAGCCTCTGTTTAGGGGGCAGACCTGGGGTAAACGTTCTGTTTTCTTTCTATAGATTTAAGTTGTGCTTTGAAACAGATAGGGATGATCTTTATTTTATGAGGATGGGGCATCTGTTCCACAGCAGGGGTATTCTTTGCAAAATATACCTGTTCCGCTAAACCATTCTGTTGATGTTACAGAAGTGATTTTAGATCCATAGACTATTTACAATGCCATTTGACCTGCTGATGTGCAGTAAATCCATCAGTAATGCATCAGAGTATGCCTTTTATAACAAACACAGGTCACCTGTTAGCAGTCTGTAGGATACTGAGTACAGTGACAGGGCTATGAGCTAATCCACATAGACTATATTGTTTAAGCCTTATATTATTTTAGTAAGGTATCTCTGTGGATGTTTCAGTTGTTGTATGTGTCCGGACAGTTATATACCAAATTAGTCATTATATTCACTGTTTGGCCTAAAGAAGGCTAAGTAAAGGGGAGAATGACATTCCTAGATCTAGACACAATCAGTTTGTTTATAAGCTCTGCAATACATAAGGTCTTTCTTACAAAAGCAGAACCATGCTGGTCAAAAGTTAGGCCACTGTCCATATAGGTTCCCAAATCCTGAACAACTGGGTTAACTTAGAGAAGTATTGTCAATGTGGTATTCCCTTGAGTGGATAATTTCTCAAAGGATACAGTAATGCATTTTTTGACATTTAGTTTCAGACTGTGATTTTAAGAGAAGTTATTTATTTGAGACAAATCTTCCTGCAGGATGGCTTAGCTATTTGGGGATTCAGTGACTGCTCCTACTTTACAGTCATCTGCAAACGTAGTATTGGCTTTTACTTCAGAAAAGTAGATGCCAAACAGGAGAAGTCCCAGCATAGAACATTGAGGTACTCCACTGGTGACTGGTCTCTTTGTGGAGGTGAGCGAGTTGGCAATCCGGTGGGTGATATAGGGGTTTATTCCCAGCGTGAAGATTGGGTGAAAATGGGTGAAGGCTGCCAGCCTAGCCAGATAGAATTTTGGAGATAATTCTGTCATCTGTAAATATTAATGTAAACCACAGTCTATTGTCTTAAATGGTAAAAATAGTGTTACATGTGGAACTAGAAAATAATGTAACAGTGCACTCTACTGATAAAGTAAAGCATGTTGTGATACTTTGATATTAAAACTCGGAGCCAGTAAGTCTAGAGTGAGGCATCCTACCTATTGTTTTAAGGCCAGAGTTAATGGCCAGAATTTGCATGCATAAATGTGCTTTATTACTCTGGTTTCTACCCAGAGGTGAAGAATGTAAATGTAGTTTCTGTTAGCCTGGGAACCCAGGGAAGTGTGAAGAATGATGTAATGTGAACCAGGAATGTGATTTTAAAAACAGAGAGAATCAGGGAGCATTAAGCATTGTTTGTCTTGACCATCCAACTCACCAGCACTGTCTTGCTCTATATGTAAGTTTATCTTAGATATGTGTTTTCTCTTAGAAATAGCTAGAAACTAGAAAGAGTAGAATATGTGTTTTTTTCTGTGATGTCAGAACTGCACTACTGAATTATTTTAAGTATTTCTCTGTGATCTCCGAACTCTTCACTAGCACTGTGTAGTAAAAAGTACTGTCTTGTGTTTTGACTATTTGTTATCAAATATTTTTAAACCCTTTCAACTGTGGCTGTTTTTGTAGAGATAATTTAAGCTCTTTAGAGTACTTGCATGCCTTTGGTAAAATTGTACAAAGCCATTCCAATAGCTTTAGCCCTGGGCTATACTACCAATTGGATAATAATATTGCACAGTAATAATTGGACACCCTTTTAAGGGAATTTGAGTAGCTTATAAATATTAGTGGGTGGTGGCAGCTGGCACTAGTATACAGTCTGGGAAAAAGGGGGCACAGCTGGAGAACCTGTGCCAGCCTTTCCCAGGAGTGTCTGTGTGTTTCTATAAACTCTTCTCAGTGTGTGTGTGTGTGTGTGTGTGTGTGTGTGTGTGTGTGTGTGTGTGTGTGTGTGTGTGTGTGTGTGTGCGTGTGTGTGTGTGCATGTCAGCTATCTGGGCAGGGACACAGAGCAGTGATTATACAAAGAAGCTGCTGGAGGTTTTAGCTTGCCCCCTAGGCTGAGATCTGGACCCTGTAGCTGTGCCAGTGGGGAGTCTTATTGGGGACCTGGAGAGCGAGGGAGTGACCAGCTCCAGACTGACTGTGATCTCTGTGTGCTCTTAAGGGAAATTGCACTTTACTGTGTGTATTTGTTATCCTTTCCTCCTATATGAGATGCCCCTCACTGGTGTTAGTGGTGAGGATTGAGGCTCCTTGATTGCTGGGCCAGGGCACAGGCATCACATATTAATTGTTTGGCAGTGGTGGGATATCCACATCACATATTAAGTGGTGGCAAATACTAATTGGCTTGTAGTGGTGTGGGTAGAGTGAATTCCTGTAGCTTGGGCACAGTGAGCTTTGAAGGTATTTTGTACTCTAAATCAGCCACACAGTGAATACTCAAAGTTCATATCACAATTGTTTTATTTCTTTTGTTAGCTTAGTTAGTCAGGGTGAGCAGGCATCATGTCAGCAGAGGAGTATGGAAAACTGACAAGGAGCCAGCTGGCTGAGATGTGCCAGGCTAGGGGACTGGTGCATGGAAACCTGACTAAGGCAGACCTGATTGCAGCCTTGGTTACAGCTGCATCAGAAGACAGAAACCAGGAGGACAATCAGACTGGCAGTGGAGATATAATGCCCTCAGAGAATTGACAGCTCAACCTTTCTGCAGAGGACTTAAAAATCCATCTGGAGGTAAAGAAACTTGAGTTGGAGGCCAGGCGTTTGGAGATAGAAGCAGCTGAGAGACTGAGGAGTCTACAGGCTGAGGAGCATGAGAAACTGCTATGCCTGAAAGCCGAGGAAAAGCAGCAGCAGGGGAAGCATGAGAGAGAAATGCCGACTCTTCACCAGAATCATGGAGGTAATGGGGAAGGGAGTAACTGGAACCCAGAAGCACAAAAGGTCAGTAAAGTTCTTCCACAGTTTAAAGAGGGGGATCATTTTGATAGTTTCATTCATATGTTTGAGAGGGTATGCAACCAGCATAGTGTTGACCAAAGGCTCTGGGTACGGCTCCTGACCCTTTACTCCATGGTAAAGCTGTAACTGTTTTGTCAAAAAATGTCTAATTTGGCATGTTGTGATTATACTGCTGTTAAAAATCACTTGTTAGAATTGTTTAAGCTAACACCTGAAATGTATAGGAAAAAGTTTTGTGAGCATAGACACAAGGCAGATGAAAGTGTGTGTGAATATGTAGCTGAACTGAGCATTTATTTCCATAGGTGGGTGAGTGGATGTCAGGTCACTACTTTTGAAGGGCTGGCAGAACATTTGGTATGGGGAACAAACCCTTAGCACTTTGCCTGAGGACATGAGGATCTGGTTAGCTGATAGACAATGTGCTACTTTAGATGAGTTGAGGAAGAAGGGAGACCTACACCTGGCAAGCAGGGCAGCCCTGCACAGGAAAGGGACCCCAGTACTGCTCATGGGTCTAAAAGAACCCATGGTGGGCAGTCCAGACTACCCCAGCAGAATCTGCCAGTAGCAGGGGAAGCCACTAGACCAGGTACATGCCCAGGAGCTAGGGTTAAATCTTTTGAATGCAACTAGTTGGGCCATGTGGCATACAGGTGTCCATGGAGGCAAGGTGGGGAACAAAAGGTGAGGGAGCCAGTAAGTGGGAAAGACAGAATACCAATAGTAGGTTGTCTTGGGACAACAAGGGTACCAAACTACCACCAGAGGTTATATCCTATTGTAGTGAATGGCAAAGAGACCATTGCCAAGAGAGACACAGCCTCTGATATAACCATTGTAAAGCTTGCAATGGTTACAGAGGAGTACTACTTGCCTGGACAGTCTACTCCATTCAGCATTTAGGAGGGATCCCATTCCAAATACCTTTGGCTAGGGTTCACCTGGACTGGGACGGCGGAAAAGGAAGCCAGCAAGTAGGTGTGTTTGAGGATATACCTGCAGATGTCCTGATAGGGAAGGATTTTGATAGTGCAATACCCTGTGCTTGTACAGTTACACACAATCAGGCTTGGAGACAAGCAGGTAAGTTTGATAGCCTGGGGGAGACCTAGACAGACTGCATACTTGCAACCAGGACTGGTGAGGTGGTTACTTCAGGGAGGGAGCTACCGTGTAGCAGTAAGACTGAAGGTAAGCCACAGCTGCTTAGGGGTACTGACGGTCCCTTGGACAAAGTGACTGCAAAGGTAGAGGTGAGTAGTAGTACCCAGGCTGACAGTGAGGCACCACTGTCAGAGGATGTCAGACTTCCTGTGGAAGGGGAGCTGGGATGGGTTCAAGGAGAGAGTTGAGACAGGCTCAGCTCTCAGACCCTACATTGCAAGGCCTGAGGCAGGTAGCTAGGGAGGTACCTGATTCTCAAGGAAGTGGGAATCTGTATACTTGGACAAAGGGTTACTATACAGAGAGGGGACCCCTGAGGGAGAGCTAGAAGGTGAGAACGTACAGCAGTTGATAGTGCCTAGAGCCTACCATCTGGCACTTCTTGAAATAGCCCATGATATTCCCTTTGCAGGTCATATGGGCATAAAACATACAAAGAGGCGTATTATGCAGAACTTCTATTGGCCTGGAATTTCCAGAGATGTAACAGGATACTGCAGGACCTGTGAGCAGTGCCAAAAGATAGAAAATGCAGGAGACAAGGTGAGAGCTCCTTTGATGCCTTTGCCTGTGATTGAGGTGCCATTTCAGAGAGTAGCTATGGATATTGTGGGTCCACTGAGTACCCCAAGTTCCACATGGAAAAAGTATATCCTAGTGGTAGTGGATTATGCTACACGATACCCTGAGGTGGTGGCTTTGTGCTCCATTGAGGCAGAGAAGGTGGAAAATGCTTTGTTAGAGTTTTTCAGCAGGGTAGGTTCCCAAAAGAAATACTGACTAACAGAGGTGCCAATTCCATGTCAGAACTGCTGACTTGTCTGTGGAAGTCCTGTGGGGTGAAGCACATGAAGACCACCCCCTACCATCCCCAGACTAATGGTCTTGTTGAGAGGTTAAACTCTACAATCAAGTCCATGCTACGGGCATTTGCAGATCAGTTTAAGAGGGAATGGGACAAATATTTGCCCCATCTGTTGTTTGCTTACAGAGAAGTTTCCCAGGAATTCACAGGTTTTTCACCCTTTGAGTTGCTGTATGGGCATTTTTTTTTTATTTATTTATTTTACATTTGTTAACCGGGCTAGTCCAACTGGATACATGTCCATTTTCAGTGGAGGCCCGGGGAGAAAAGCTCCTCTACAGTACTACTATAGTAAGACTAAAACAAAAACTTTATCAGAATATATCAACATATATGCAGCATATGGTGAGGGGACCTCTATATTTAATTTGAGATGAGTGGGAAGGTGAGTGTGAGTCTCACAAGGGGTCAGTTGTGGCATATGCCCTAAACTTCAGGACAAGGTTCAGGGAACTCATGGGCTTTGCCCAGGAGAACCTGGCAGAAGCCCAACAACAGAAAAAGATGTGGTATGATAGGAAAGCTCAAGCTAGAGAGTATGCTGTGGGGCAGCAGGTAATGGTTCTCATTCCTATCAGACACAACAAACTTTAAGCAGCTTGGGGAGGGACCCTACAAGGTGTTAAGAAAGGTAAATGATGTTAACGACATGGTAGAACTGCAAAGCAGATGGCAGGGGCACAAATTGTACCATGTTAACATGATGAAACATTGCCATGATAGGGAGACCCTTGTGGTGAACATTTGCAGTGGATTGCAGGAGGAGTCTGAGGGAGATCTGGGGACTGATCTCCTCAGTGAGGCTCGGGCTGACACCTCAACTGAAGGAGTAGCAATGTCCCAGCAGCTATCTCCTACCCAGGTTCGAGAAATCCTAACAGTGTTGCAGGGATTTGAAGACATGATCACTGGGAAACCAGGGTGCACCCACCTGGGGCACCACCAGGTGGACACAGGACCTCAAAGGCCTTTTAGGCAGGCCCCTTATAGAGTGCCTGAAAGAGTCAAACAGACTCTGAGGGAGGAGGTACAGGAGATGTTGGAACTAGGGGTGATTGAAGATTCCAACAGTCCCTGGGCCTCCCCTTTGGTGCTGGTGCCAAATAAGGATGGCAGCACCAGGTTCTATGTGGACTACAGGAAATTAATAGTCACACAGAGTCAGATGCTTACCCCAGGAATAGGACAGATGAGGCCCTAGAGCAGTTGGGTGGGGCTAAGTATCTTACAACCATTGATCTTACCAAGGGTTAGTGGCAGTTGCCCTTGGCTCCCAGTGCTAGAGAGAAGTCAGCCTTTCTGACTCTTTTTGGTTTGTATGAGTTTACAAAGATGCCCTTTGGGATGAAGAATCCCCCAGCAACTTTCCAGAGGCTGGTAGATCATATCCTAGCAGGAGGGTTTGCCCTTGCTTACCTAGATGATATTGCCATATACAGCCATTCCTGGCCAGAGCACCTTCAGCATGTCAGGGAGGTTCTGGGCAGAGTACAGAGGGCCTGGTTGACCATTAAGTCGAGAAATTTCAGGTGGGTATGGTAGAGGTCTCCTACCTAGGACATAGATTGGGGAGTGGTAAGATACAGAACCTGCCAAAGTGGAAGCCATGCAGGCATGGCCTGCACCAGTTACTAAAAAGCAGGTGAGGGCATTTTTAGGGACAGCAGGGTACTGCAGAAAGTTCGTCCCCAGTTATAGTACCATAGCTGATCCCCTCACAGAGTTGGCAAGATGAACAGGCCAGATAAGGTAGTGTTGATCCCAGCATGTAAGCAGGCATTCCAGATGCTTAAAGAAGCTTTGTGAGGACCCCCCCCCGTGATAGCCAGTCCACATTACAGCAAAGAATCTGTTGTGCAGGTGCATGCTTCAAACCATGGGGTGGAGGCTGTAGTTAGCCAGATTGCTTCAGAGGGGGAAGAACACCCAGTGGTTTATCTTAGTCATAGGTTCCAACCCAGGAAGGAATGCTATGCAGCTGTAGAAAAGGAATGTCTAGCCATAGTGTGGGCACTGCAGAAACATCTGCCTTATCTGTATGGAAGGAAAATCACTGTTATGACAGATCACAACCCCCTAACATGGTTATGCAGAGCCAGCCAGCAAAATGCCAAGTTGCTAAGATGGAGCCTGGGGTTGCAAGCATATGATATGTCCATGCAGCAGCACAGTGGGATTAGCAATGCCAATGCAGATGGGCTCTTAAGACAGGGAATGGAGTAAGGTATACTCAGATAGACCTAACTCCCTCAAGTAACGTTCCTTAAGGGTCACTTGAAAAACTATCTTGAGTTCTCCCGGGGGGGGGGGGGGGATATGTGAAGATTGGGTGAAGATGGGTGAAGGCTGCCAGACTAGCCAGATAGAATTTTGGAGATAATTCTGTCATCTGTAAATATTAATGTAAACCACAGGCTGTTGTCTTAAATGGTAAAAATAGTGTTACTTTTGGAACTGGAAAATAATGTAACAACAGTGCACCCTACTGACCAAGTAAAGCATGTTGTGACCCTTTGATGTTAAAACTCGAAGCCAGTAAGTCTAGAGTGAGGCATCCTGCCTACTGTTTTAAGGCCAGAGTTAATGGCCAGAATTTGCATGCATAAATGTCCTTTTTTGCTCTGGTTTCTGCCCAGAGGTGAATAATTTAGATGTAGTTTCTGTTAGCCTGGAAACCCAGGGAAGTGCAAAGAATGATGTAATGTGAGCCAGGAATGTGATTTTAAAAACAGAGAGAATCAGAGAGCATTAAGCATTTTTTGTCTTGACCATCCAACTCACCAGCACTGTCTTGCTCTATATGTAAGTTTATCTTAGATTTGTGTTTTCTCTTAGAAATAGCTAGAAACTAGAAAGATTAGACTAAGTGTTTTCCCTGTGATGTCAGAACTGTACTACTGAATTATTTTAAATATTTCTCTGTGATCTCTGAACTCTTGACTGGCACTGTGTAGTATTGTCTTGTGTTTTGACTATTTGTTATTAAATATTTTAAACCTTTTCAACTGTAGCTATTTTTGTAGAGGTAATTTAAGCTCTTTAGAGAACTTGTATGCCTTTGGTAAAATTGTACAATGCCACTCCAATAGCTTTAGCCCTGGGCTATACTACCAATTGGATAATAATATTGCACAGTAATAATTGGACACCCTTTTAAGGGCCTTTGAGTAACTGATAAATATTAGTGGGTGGTAGCAACTGGTACTACCGTATAGTCTGGGAAAAAGGGGCACAGCTGGAGAACATGTGCCAGCCTTTCCCAAGAGTGAATGTGAGGTTGTATAAACTCTTCTCAAAGTGTGTGTGTGTGTGTGTGTGTGTGTGTGTGTGTGTGTGTGTGTGTGTGTGTGTGTGTGTGTGTGTATGTGTGTGTGTGCATGTCAGCTACCTGGGCAGGGACATGGAGCACTGATTGGACAAAGAAGGTGCTGGAGGTTTTAGCTTGCCCACTAGGCTGAGATCTGGACCCTGTAGCTGTGCCAGTGGGGAGTCTTATTGGGGACCTGGAGAGTGAGGGAGTGACCAGCCCTGACTGACTGTGATCTCTGTGTGCTCTTAAGGGAAATTGCACTTTACTGTGTGTATTTGTTATCCGTTCCTCCTATATGAGATGGCCCTCACTGGTGTTAGTGGTGAGGATTGAGGCTTCTTGATTGCTGGGCCAGGGCACGGGCATCACACCCAGTTTATTTAGCTTTTCTACTACACCTGAGTATGGAATTGTGTCAAAAGCTTTAGCCAGATTGAGGTACATGTTGTATACTGTCTTATCTTCATCCCTTGCTTTAGTGACCTTTTCAAAAAATCTACCAGGTTGACTAAACACGACCTTCCCTTGATGACTACAAACTGAGATGGGTCCCGTACATATGAGACTGCTCAGCAGAGCTGGATCATAGTCAAACGGGCCTTAGGCAGGGTAATGGATCAGGCCCCCCCCCCCACAGCCCCCCCTAAACACACATCAGCCCCCCTCCCTGCAGTAAGCCACCACCACCAGCCCTGCAGCAGCCACCCCAAAACCATTACAGTATAGCATTACTTGTCTATTTCTCCCCATTTACCATAAACACTGTATAAACCTGTCAGTGTGAATACTCTTTTATTCTTTTCTTTACAGTGATTATAGATATTTGAATTTAATTTAAAACTTTTATTTTAGATTTTATAGCAAACACTGATAGACAATTGCTAAACAAAACAATACAGTCTCACAATGAAAACAGACTTAGCATTAACAGTAAACCTCTCTGCCCTTGAAATCCACATACAAAGAAAATGCATCTTGCCAGTGGAGGATTAAGTTTACATTTGGGCTGTTTTCAAACTAGATGTCCCTTGCACACATTATTAGGACCATGCATACATGCATATGTTCTTTAATTCTCCTTTCTGGATTATATTAAATTATATTCCTTGTATAATACAGCACCACGTGTTATGAGTGCGTTTTAAATTTGTAGTTTTTAACATTTTTCTATTAAGCAATGAAACATGTATGAACCAGTACTGACATAACTACCCATTTTAGAACATTTCAACCATAAAAGGTCACTCAAACATCTTTCATTACATTCCGCCAATATCAGTTAATATGCACAATCTCTACAGAAGTAAAAGTCACCTGAATAACTCTACATTAGGACATCTATGACTAATGAAGAAGTTGCTGCTAACAAACAACTTTATATTTCAGTGTTTCATCTACAAATGCAGTGCCTGCTGCCCTTGAAGAATAAAAATGGTAAGCTGGTAATATTACAATAGGGAATGGATAGCAAACCAGCAACAGGTTCATAGTAACTAGGCATCTCATCCAAAGGAGGACACACTGAGGACTCCAACACCTCTGCCCCCCGCCAAAAAAAATACAACACAGTATCAGCAATCCATCTACATGGTGTGGGAGTAGAACCCACAGCCTTCTGCATCAAAAGAAAGTATGCCACCTGTTATACTACTAACACTGCTTTCAATTTATTTGGCACACTGATGACCATTGCTAAACAAAATAGTTGCACATTGAAAACAGACAACATGAGCAGATATAAACTTCTGTTTTCTTGAAACTCACTTTCCTTGAAAATGCACTGAAGCTCACAAGTCCTTGAAAATGCACTGAGATAGTTGGTGTCATACCTCTCAACTTTCCAGATTTCAGCATAATGTCCAAATTTTTTTATCATATTTTTGGTCTGCTCCTCTTAAAATTTGTGTTTTTTCTGGCACTCTACAGAGGACTGAAGTCAGTAAATAATGACGTATTTCATTTTCAGATTTCATAGGTTCATAGGTAGGTACTAGGCTATCTGCCCAATGGCATTTATAAGCCTAGCCAGAGTGTGTTTGCTTTCACCACCCCATTGATTAATTAACTGATCCTCTCTCAAGCAGAGCCAATGAAGTGATCCCAGGGGTGTATTTTCTGTTACCCGTCCACTCATCAAGGTTTCTCTTGAAGAGTGTTAGTGCGGGGCTCTGCCTAATGTAGTTTAGAATTTTGTTCCAAAGCACGTGGAGTCTCTGTGACAGGAATCTATCCCTCCAGCATGTTCTATTTATTTTTGTGGTGAGGTTTAGCTCACTAGAGCGAGTGGCTCTCAGTGAGTTGGATTTCTTTAGGTGGAGCATGTCCATCAATTCTGAGTTGGACATGGCTTTGTAAGTCAGGCAGAGATCACCTCTGAGTAAGTGATATGCCACTGAGTACAGCAGGAGTTTTTTCAGTCGGGCTGCATAGGACATATGTCTGAGGCCAGTAATCCTCTTGGTGAGGTACTTTTGTGGTCTTTCCAGATGTTGGAAGGGTCTTGTGAGGTACATCCCAAATGGGGCATTTTACTCTATGATGGGTCTGATGAGTGACGAGTAGAGGGGCACTATAACCTCTTTATTTCTAGATGCAAACCATTTAGTAATTAGATGGGCCACATAGAAGGATTTCCTAACTACTTTGGCAATATGATTGTCAAAGGAGAGATTACAATCTATCTGGGTTCCCAGATCTCTTATTACCTCTTCTATATTAAGGGGGCTGCCACCTATGTGGTAATTCAAGGGTGTTTTGTTTTTCCCATGTGGAATGACTATGAATTTTTTGGCATTTATCTTGAGGCCATGACTTTGACACCAGGTGTCCATCTCAGTAAGGCCCTTTTGGAGGATGTCCATGTCAGCCAGAGAGTTAATTATGGCTCCCAGTTTGCAGTCATCGGTGAACGTGGTTAGCCATAGTCCTCCTGTGTTTGCCTGTACTTCTGAGAAGTATATACCAAACAGTAGGGGTCCCAGGACCGAGCCTTGTGGGACACCGTTTGTGACTGGTTTAGAGTTGGACCTGGAGCCCGCTATTCTTACCGTGTGAGTTCTTTCTGTAAGCCAGTTGGCAACCCATCTCATGACGAAGGGGTTTATGTTCAGGCTGGTGAGTTTTTTCTGTAATACCCAAGTGGGGAATGGTGTTGAAAGCCTTGACGAGGTCAAGGTAGGCTGTGTGAACCACCTTTCCCTCGTCTATGGCCTTGGTGACTGTCTCAAAGAAGTCAACCAGGTTTAGTGGACATGATCTGCCCTTAACAAAACCGAAGTGGGTCAGGTCAAGTGTTTGGAGGTTCCCAATGTCTTTGTTAATAAGTTCCATGTTGATGCGCTCCACAGCCTTGCAGACCAGGCTAGCAAGATTATGGGGTGATAGTTACCAGGGTCAGTTGTGGCACCTCCTTTGTGGAGTGGAATAACCATTGCTGTGCGCCATTCTATGGGCACATAGCCTGAAAAGAGAGGCTGAGGATGAACAGCGTGTTTAGGTGGGGGGGTTAGTTCCTTCTGTAGTTCATGCAAGACACAGCCTGGGACACCATCTGGCCCCATTGACACTGTGTTTTTGGCTTTTGAAAGGGCTGTTTTCACCTGTGCGTCTGTGATTTCTGGGACACTACACTTTTCCGATATTGTTGTGTGCCCTTTTGGGGGTAAGAGGGGGGTGAAGTTTGCACTGAATCTATCTGCCAGGATGTTGGCAATATCAGTAGGTTCAGTGTATTTTGTGCTATTTTGCACTAGTTCAGTGCATATCTTTGAGTTGCCACTTAGATTCTTAACATAGCTAAAGAAGATTTTGTGGTTATCTTTTGAATCCTTGGCTATTTTTCTTTCGAAGTTAGCCTTGGATAGTTTTATGAGGGACCTTAGTTTCTTACTGATACTGATCAGGGATGTCTTTCCTTCTTGGGATTTGCTTTTCTCTGAACTAGTTTCCTCCTTCTGTTGTATAGCCTGTTTATGTTAGGGGTCCACCAGACTGTTTTTCTTTTCTCTTAGAGGAGTGAGTCTTGGTTTTGCTAGGGTGGCATGATCCATGCATCCTTGTAGGTGCTCATAGAGTGCATTTGTAAAGATTTCTGTATCTTGGGTAGCGTTATCCTTTAGAGTGGGGGCTGTGAAACTTATCATCTCTGTCTTAAGTAAGGTGAAGTTTGCTTTAGAACATTTTTTTACTTTGGTTTCCTTAGTTCTGAGTGGTTGTGGGGTGTGGACATCCAGAGAGATTAGTTTATGGTCTGATCTAACCAGTGACTGGTTGACCTCTGGTGTGGAACACTTGTCGCCCAT
Organism: Protopterus annectens; assembly: GCF_019279795.1. Classification (NCBI taxonomy): domain Eukaryota; kingdom Metazoa; phylum Chordata; order Ceratodontiformes; family Protopteridae; genus Protopterus; species Protopterus annectens. The sequence continues at coordinate 1,952,771,570 of NC_056741.1, forward strand.
GTTGGTGATGACCAGGTCCAATATGTTTTCACCTCTGGTAGGGGAGTTTACCAGCTGATCCAGGGCATTTGAGTTGATGAATTCCAGGAAGCGCTGGTCCTGGGAGTTTGTACTCGAGCAGTTTTCCCAGTTAATGTTAGGGTAATTGAAATTGCCCAATACCAGGGTGTTCTGTAGGACCTTCATGTTTTCCATTGTCTCCAGAAAGGTGGAGTGGTGGTCCTGGGTCATGGAGGGTGATCTGTAGCAGGCCACAATTTGCATTGCAGATTTGCCCAATGTTAGTTGCACATGGATGATCTCCGATGAATATGGACACACACCCTCCTTTTGTGTTTCAGTCCGTGTTCTGTGGCCGAAATGTGTGGCATGAGTTGTAGCCCAGTAGTGCTGGGGTGCTCTCTGGAGCATTGAACCAGGTTTCAGTTACTGCACAGATGTCAACATTCTCTGTATCTTTCAGAAAATGTAGGCTAACACAAAACCTGCTGTTCTAACTACATTCTAACTTTATGAGAACAGTACTTTAAATCTGTCCCTATTTTTGGGTATTTATCCAGATTTCTTGTGTTAGGAAATTGAGAGGTGTGGTTGGTGTAGAAGATTCATGCTGTTGTCTCCTGTAACCAAGGTATAGGGTATGAGCCTGAGTAAATTAAGTAATCTACCATCACTACCACACACACACACACACACACACACACACACACACACACACACACACACACACACACACACACACACACACACACACACACACACACACACACACACACACACGCACCTCTGTTGTTCTTAACAGAAAGAATTACTTTACTGAAACATTAGTCATTTCACTCTGTGGGCAAAAGCAGTAGGAACATTGTGTATTTACATTTAAATTTCATGCAGATATAGAAAAGAAGAAGCAAGCAATAGCAGGTATGTGTTGATACATGCATGCAAGGATGTAAGGTAGGTTCATAGGTTCATAGGTAGGTACTAGGCTATTAGCCCTAGGGCCTATATAAGCCTAACCAAAAGGGTACCCTGGCTTTTGCCACCCAAGAAAATTATTTTCCTGTGCCCCTGTCGAGCAGAGCCACAGAAGTGATCCCCAGGGTGACTTTCCTATTTCCCATCCAGTAATCAAGATTTTTCTTGACGAGTGCTAATGAGGAGCTTTATTTGATCCAGGGTATGGGAAATCTCTGGGACAGGAATCTATCCCTCCAGCATGTTCTGTTTATTGTGGTGACAAGGTTTAGGTCCCTAGAGCATGTAGCTTGGAGGGATTGGGATTTTTTTAAGTGGAGCATGTCCAACAGCTCAGGGGTTGACATGGCTTTGTATGTTAGGCAGAGATCGCCTCTGAGTGGGCAATATGCAATGGAGTAAAGCTGGAGTTTTTTGAGATGGTCTACGCAAGGCATCTGTTTGAGGCCAGTAATCCTCATTGTGAGGTATTTCGGCATGCTTTCCAGTTGCTGTAGATGTCTTGTGAGGTACATTCCAAAAGGGGCATTGTACTCTATAATGGGTCTAATGAGTGATGAGTAGATGGGAACAATTACCTCTTTTTTTCCTGGATGAGAAACCTTCTGTGATGAGGTGTGCCATGTAGAAGGATTTCCTGGCTACTGTGGTGATGTGATTATCAAAGGAGAGACTGCTGTCCACTTGTGTCCCAAGGTCTCTTACCACACTTTTGGTATTTAGTAGACTACCGCCTATGTGGTAGTTCATGGGTACAGAGGTTTTACCAAAATGGATGACAATGCACTTTTTGACACTGAACTTGAGGCCATGGCTTTGACACCAGGCATCTGTCTCAGTGAGGCCCTTTTGTAGGATGTCCACATCATTAGGAGTTTCAATTATGGTTCCTAGTTTACAGTCATCTGTGAACTTCATTAGCCAAAGACCTTCTGTGTTAGCATGTACTTCAGAGAAGTAGATACCAAACAGGAGAGGATCCAGGACTGAACCCTGTGGTACTCCACTTGTCACTGGTCTGAAGTCGGATTTGGAGTCTGCTACTTTCACAGTGTGGGTTCTGTCAGTGAGCCATATGGCCACACATCTTGTGACAGAGATTTCTACCTAGTTTAGTGAGTTTATCTATAATTCCAGAGTGGGGGATGGTGCTGAAAGCCTTGGCGAGATCTAGATAGACTGTGTGAACCACCTCACCCTCATCTACGGCTTTGGTGACTGCTTCAAAGATGTCTCTCATGTTTAGGAGACATAATCTGCCTTTTACAACCTGATCTGGGTGGGGTCTATAGTTTGGAGATTACCAATGTCTTTGTTTATAAATTCCATGATGATATGTTCCATGGCCTTGCTGACCAGGTTTGTCAGGCTAATGGGGTGGTAGTTCCCAGGGTCTTTGGTGGAACCCCCTTTGTGGAGTGGGATAACTGTTGCTGTGTGCCATTCAGTGGGCACAAAGCCTGAGGTGAGGCTGTGACTAAACATGGTACTTGGGTGGAGTGCCAGTTCGTTCTGTAGTTCATGTAGAACACAGCCTGAGATGTTGTCAGGTCCCATGGATGCTGTGTTCTTGGCTTTGGATAGTGTGTTTTTTACCTGTGCAGCCAGGATTACAGGTACCTTGCATTCTTGTGGTATAGAGATGGGCCCTTTAGGGGGGTGAGAGGGAGGTAAAGTTAGCACTGAACCTACCTGCCAGGATGTTGGCAATATCAGTTGGTTCTGTATATTTAGTGCCATTGTGCTGTAACTCAGAGCAGATTTGAGTGTTGCCATTGAGATTCTTTCATAGTTATAGAATGCTTTATGATTGTCTTTAGAAACAGTGGCAATTTTGTTTTCATTTCTAGCTTTGGACGATTTTATGAGGGATCTCAACTTCTTACTGAGGCTGACCAGGGAGTTTCTCCAATCATGGGATTTTACTCTTTTTTTGCAGCAGTTTTTTTTCTTCTGTTGTAGAGTTTGTTTATGGCAGGGGACCACCAGATTGGCTTCTTTTTTTAGAGGATAGCATCTTGGTTCTGTTAGGGATAGCACGATCCATGCACTCATGTAAGTGCTTATAAAGTGCATTTGTGCAGGATTCAGCAGTTGTACCTCTATTGTCCATTTGCATGGGTGTCGTGAAGTTTGCCACTTCTGTCTTAAGAAGCGTGAAGCTGGCTTTTGAGACATTTTTTACTGTAGTTTCCCTAATGGGGGGTGGAGGTGGGATGCGGATGTCTAGGGTGATTAGCTTGTGGTCGGATCTGTCCAACGAGGTATTGACCTCTGGTGTGGAACACCAGTCGCCCATGTTGGTAATGACCAAGTTAAGGATATTGCTGCCTCTGGTGGGGGTGTGCATAAGTTGATCCAAGGCATTGGAATTTATGAATTCCAGAAAACATTGAGCAAAGGACTTGGTACATGAGTAGTTTTCCCAGTTAATGGTGGGGCAGTTGAAATCACCCATTATTAGCATGTTAGGCTGTACCCTAATATTTTCCAGTGTATCAAGAAATGAGGAGTGGGAATCCTGGGGCATGGTGGGGGATCTGTAGCAAGCTACAATTTGAATCGCGGTCTTGCCCAGAGTTAGAAATCCAAGAAGTAAAGAAGACACAGCCCTCAAAATATGACCAAAACCACAAAAATAAGGGCTACCAGGAGTCACTGATGAAAAACTCGGCTCCACAAAAAAATTTAATTTTTCATTCCAAACACAGATCTGTGTTTGGTGTGAAAAATAAAACTTTTTTGTGGAGCCAAGTTTTTCATCAGTGACTCCTGGCAGCCCTTATTTTTGTGGTCTTGCCCAGAGTTAGTTGCACTTGGATAATCTTGGATGCATTATGCTGAGCAACTAGCCTGCAGGTGTGGATATCCTTAATGAATATGGACACGCCTCCTTCTTTAATGTTTCGTTCCAGGTTAGGTGGCTGAAAGGTGTCGTATGAATTATAGCCTGGTAATGCAGGGGTGCTCTCTGGAGCCTTGAACTAGGTCTCTGTCACTGCGCAGATGTCAATGTTCTCCATTTTAAGGAGTGCCTTGAGTGAGTGCATTTTGAGGTTTAGACTTCTAGCATTGAGTAGCGTTACCCTCAGATTTTGCTTGCTTGTACCTGTTACGATGGTGAATTTGTCATTTGAACCTTGCCTAAAAAAGACACTATAGGGGTGGCAAGAACCTTAGCCAGAATATGGAATCCCAAGGGCGACAGGTGCGGACCATCTCTGGCAAAGCATCATGGTCTGTTGATCATGTCATCCCAGGCAGACAGATACTGGATCCCCTTAGAATGACACCAGAAGCTTAGCCAATTTTTGAAGTCAATCATTTTGTCCTTGTACTGTGGTATCATTCTGGGTGATGGCAGGATTCTACTCAGGGCTAGGGTCATACCCGCCTGGACTACAAGATCGGAGAGCTCCTCCATGTCTCTTTTCATGTAGTCCATGGAGGTACATCTCAGGTCATTCACACCAACATGGACAATGGCAAAGTCATATTTGTACTTGTTGTGGAGTGACCCGAGTGTGTGCGTTATGTGGCGGATCCTGGCACCCGACAGGCAGCTGACAGTAACTTTCTCCTTGTTTAGCCTGGTGAGTGGAACATCAGTGTGCCTGACTATAGAGTCACCTATGACTAGAGTGTCATGTACGTTGTTATGCCTTATGGGCTGTGGTTGGGTGGCACACTGAGTTTGTGGGCTATGTGTCATTTGGGATGTGTTGGGGAGTGGAGGTTGCTTGCATTTCTGCTTTGGAGGTCTCTGTTGCTTGGGCAGATTTTTATTGAGAACCTCGTGAATGTAGGTGTTTGTTTTGTGTTTCCATGTGTGTGCTTTGGTGGTGTAGGTTTTGAGGGACTATGTGATGAGTGTGGTGTGGTGCAAGTGTTTACCCTCTCCTTTTGACTATCTAGTCCAGTCTTGGATGAAGAGAGCTTTGCTTCCAGTTTGGCAATATAAGTGCATCGCTCACAGGTTGTAGTGTTGGGTGGTAGGAGGAGAGGGTTGTCTAATGTACATGAGGCAATTTCTGCATTGCCCCAAGATGCCCAGTTTCATCAGGTAGATAGGAGAAAACACCGGGAGCTGACCCATAGATATGCCTGGATAGGTGCTTATTTATTAAGTACTAAAATCTGTTTTCCTCTAGACAAGTGAGGAAAGTTGAGTGCTCTAGTAATTTGTAGCTTATTTAGTGCTTACAATGAGTCCTGAACAAGTGCTGAGCTTAAAGAAACAGATTTGAGTGCTAAAACTAAACAAACTGGCTAGTTCTAATGGAATATTTGAAGAGCACACTTTATGGCGCTGGGAATATTTTAACCCTAGCTCAGCGGTGATGCATAAAGTGTATTTTTTTTTTTTAATATAACAGTAGCAAATGAGCAAACTGATTTAAACAAATTAACCAATTAACCAATAAAAATCTAAAAATGTGCCCTGTTCCAGCAGTCTTCGATCACACAAGATCTAACTGCACACTCCTGCCAAAAAGATGGCCTGGATTAGTGCTCAAGTTATACAAACAAAGCTAGATTCAGCAGGTCTGAATCTAGTCTTGTGCTACAGCAAACAAGGTGTACCAAGTTCAGAAAGAAACAGTTCAAATAAGAGCAGAATTAATAGTGTGTGTGTGTGTGTGTGTGTGTGTGTGTGTGTGTGTGTGTGTGTGTGTGTGTGTGTGTATATTTAAAATAAATAAACATAGTATTAGTAATAAAACAGTGTTTATGTTTTTCTCATTTGTTGTACTCTAACATTTTACCCAGAACAAGAGGTCTGATTGAGTGTAATAACAGTATTTTGGGGGGTGTTATTAGCACGACCACTGCAGTTCCATTTTTGGCAGTATTGTCTGTGAGCGCCTATAATCTTCCAGTTGGACTTTTCCAGTAAAACAGACTGGAGTATTTTTTATTCAAACCACAAATGCATGTTACAGGTATTAAAAATGAACTTGTATACATATTTTAAATACTATCAGCATGAAACAGTAATAGTAGACAGCAAGAGGTTTTATTTTAATCTTGGTTATGAGGGTGGTCACTAAAATATGACCAACTGCAGGCTCAGACTGGATTACAAACATTGCAGTCACAAGGTCAAGCTATAGTAATTCACAGTGTGAATAGTAAAATGGTTTAACTAAAACAAAACACATAAAACTTATACATACAACAATCACAACACTTACAAATGGAGTGCAACTGAAACATTCCACTTGTGTTGAGGCAGAGATATCTTTAAAATGTGTAATAGTAATACTTACATAACTGAAAAATAAAAATATGCACTATGTAGTGAAACAAAATACATAAAAATATTCACTACAAAGACTATTTTGGGGCCAGTTTATGCAATCATAAAATACACAAACTGGAGAAGTGTTAGATCTCTGCAAAGAACAGCAATCAATACAGTAATAGGGAAAACAACACGGAGTATGATGTAAGGGTAAGTACAGAAAATAAAGGCGCTCCATACTACTTAGCAGTACAGAGCATTGTCATGGAAAATACTAGCATGGTATCAACATAATTCAATTTACAGACCTCAACAACTGCTTAGCCATAAAGCTGTGCTCTTAGAAAAAAGTCCTTAACCTAGAAAGCTCATCTGTACAAGATCAAGAAAAAACAGCCACAAAGTACCAAAATGAGACCAATAACCAAATCCAAGGTAGAAATAGACCAGAAGCCAGCCAGAAATGAATTTAGAATTATGTGAGTTAAAATGGCAATGTCTTTTGAATTCTTTATGTGAACCTGGTCTAAACTATATGTTATCCCTTACACCTGTTTTAAAAATTAGAGCTTTGAAATTATAAGTTTATGAGTGGAGTCTTTTTAAAATTTTAATAGAGTAATTAGGTAGTAATTATTCAATTTATTTAACTGAGGTTTTGTATTTAAGTTAATGGAGGTTGCATGGTTGCTATTCTGAAGAAGTCTTGGCATGGACCAAGACGAAAGCGCTTAATAAAAATAAGATTGGGTTTGGAGAATTGTTTTGCTGTTAGTTTTGGACTTGTGAACTTTGAGCTCTTCATTACTGCTCACCCTGGTGTTCTTTTTGTGAGACTAATGAATGAGTAACATCAGCAGCACATGTAAAATTATAAGAACGTGCAAACAATGAATAACATACATCATCTTTTCTCACAACTGCCATTTGCAGTTGTTTGCCAGCCTGAATGAACAACTTCCTTCCAATCTATAAATATATGTAGACAGTCAAGGACTCAAGGAGTCAGACACCTACGATGACCTACCTCAAATGTAAGTTTAAACAAAATGATGAGTGACTGACTGTCAATCTCTGTCTGATTATGAGTCATGACACAAACGAACAACAAATGAAGTAGCTGGCTAGGTCAGGAATCAAGTCACAACTCTTTCCTCTGACTCCCCATAATTTTAGCAAGCTTTAAGGCAAGCAACGATAGCACCGTAGTAGCAAGTAACCAAAAGTACTACTGTGTACTGTCTGCTACTACTGATTGTTTCTCGGTCTCTTTTTCAGAAAGAGAGTGAGAACCAATCAGTAGTCATCCAGCCGTCCATGTCACGTACGTGACTGCGGATGTGGGAGTCTGACACCCTTCCACTTTGCTGTACAGTTAAACTGCAGAGACTTCTGGGCTTCAGACTGATACAGTTCTCTCCACAGTCTGGACTGCTTTTACAGCTGCCCAGATTTACAGAAACTAATTAAAAAAAAAAAACCTGAACTCACCGAGTATGCACAGTTCAAGTTCTGGGACTTTGCAAGTCAGTCGGACTCACTTAGAGCACTACAGTAGTACAGCCAGCCAGTAAATTTGTTTAATTTGTAAATATTTTATTTTTAAAAATGAAATGTTCTTTTCTTTTCTTCACACAGCTGGGGGGGGCTGCCATAGCTGGCCTTAGGCATAGGCCAGCTAGGCAGCTGCCTAGGGTGCCTTTCTAGCAGGGGCCCTTTTCCAGTATTTATTTGGTGTAGGTAGACTAGGATAGGGCACCAGGTGGTGTGGTGGGTGGCGCCATGGAGCCCTTTTGCCTAGGGCACCAGTTGACCTAAGGCCACTCCTGGGGGCTGCAATTCTGCAGCCCGATGGTACGAGCTGCCACTGGACATACATTTATAAACAGTTTCCCTCATTTCACAGGACAGCATTGATTTGGACAGCTGCATCTTGGAAACAAACCCACTGAGTTGCAAATGTCCTAAGATTTTAGAAGAATAAAATCTTATAAAATTTCAATAAAAATGTCAGGCAACTTTGAAACTGAATCTTGTTACTGCACTAAAAGTATTTTCCCATTAGCTGACATAATTCAGGAATCACACAGTAACGTCTGTACAGCACTAATACCATCCAACTGAATTTATTTTCTTTTTCTTCCCTGCATTGTGATAAAATGTTTAGCTCTTTCACTCCTTTCCTGAATATTTGACTGCAGTAGAGTTACACTGGTTACCATCTGAAAGCTGAGGCAAATGTAGTTGCTATATTTACCTGTCTGTGTGCATAAGTATGTATGCAATATGTAATCTAAGTTAAATATATTCACGTGGTTGTAAAACCACAGCCTTGCTATGTCTTACTGACTGGCTTGCAGTTCAAAGCATTCTTTTTTTTCAAAACAAGTTTATTGTTTTAACATATAAGAGAAACATCATAACAATTTTATACAAATAATTAAAAATAGGTATTATTATAATATTCAACAAAACAACTAAAGTATTTACAAAGACAGTTCAAAGCATTCTTGAATGTCTGTCAAATTTGTTTATGCTGGATATGTGATAAAGCTTGTATTTTATTAAATCTCTGTATGCAGTGCACATAATTGTTTTAGTGGTATACTTTACTGTTAATATTGGAATTCTCATAAATTTCTCAAACTTACTTCTTTTGTGATTCAGATGGCTGTTTTGATGAGACCACTTACCTCCTTATCAAGATGGAAATAGATAATAATTTAAATAAATGAATGCATGTGTCATATGTCATTATGTGTTTATCATATGTATTGCTTTGGTTGTTTACAATGTATTTCCTGCATATCTTTATGTCTTTATAGATGCACATATATTTGTATGTCTACACACACACACACACACACACACACACACACACACACACACACACACACACACACACACACACACACACACACACACACACACACACACACACACACACCTTATATTTGTGATGTGTTGGTGAATATATACATGCACACTCTCATACACTGACATGCAGGACGTATTTTGATGAAGGTGACAGTATAGCTGTTCCTAACAGCATTCGTGTCACTGACCCTTTATTGCTAGTTTTACAAGTAACAGTTTTTTTTTTCATTTGTCATATGCCACTTGACAAGAGTATTAAAAGTGTGACACAAACTAGAGAAACTACAGACCCATAAGCTTAACCAGCCTTATCTGTAAGGCCATGGAACGAATCACCATGTACCCTATAAATAAGGATATAGGTGTTCTCCAAACCCTTGATCCGACACAGTTTGGTTTTGTCAAAGACAGGTCATGCCTTTTAATCCTGGTAGACTTCTTCAAAATCATCAGAGCCATAAATGAAGGCAAATCTGTGCATACAGCCTAACTTGACTTAGCAAATGCCTTAGACACAGTTCCATATCCAAGCATCATTGATAAATTTTCCCATTTGAATATCAACCCTTATATTAGCACAACACCAGTTAGCACACACTCAGACTGCAATGGATTTTATTCCAGGATTACTGTTGCCATATCCCTAAGAATCTGGTGGGAAGAGGTACTTAGGAGGAAGCAAGCTCAGCAGCAGTTGACCAAGAGTAATTGCATGTAGACATTAATTTGCAATTAAAGAGTTGGAGTACTTCCTGGATATACAAACAGAAGGCAAGCAAGGTACTCCCAACTCAAAAATCGGACAACATATGTCTAGTTTAGGTAGGGAGCAATCAGCAAAAAGGGTGAAAGGAAGAATAATTGGACATTTTACACTATGCTGCTTTTGCAGTGGGCTGAATTCAAGAGACTGGCACTGGAAACAGCACCAGTACCAGTGTGAGTACAAATTAATTTGCAGTATCAGTGGACTTATGAGAATAACAGATAATAAACGCCCTCAGGTCATGCAATTTGGTGGCTTACAAAGGGGTACTACAGCAGTTTGGAGACACTAGGAAGGTGCAAGGTTGTCCAGTTGTATGGCTCATAGCAGTAAAACAATGGAGGGCACACACCCTGCTACTGTTAGAGGCTGATTAAAACACGTTGAAGGCAGCATTAACACCTGACAAGCTATCAGTTGGCTACACAAAGCCATGGGAGGCAACTTGAGCCTTATGGGACAAACTCCAAAATATATGTCATCAGTAATTCAAACAGATTGTTTTTCATAGCATGTTGTTCATCAGCCCTGTGTGGAGCATTTAGCTGGTCAGAATAAGAATCTTTTAAGGATAGATAGGAGCAACATATGACTGATTAGGAGGTGAAGTACCAGTGGCTAGCTCCAGCCTCAGGGGCCACAGAATGGAATGCAGTACAATGCCTACAACATTACCCAACACTGTGCCTACAAAACAGAAGCTCACTCATACAGTTTTGTCATAGACTGGCACTTAAGTAGGAGCAGTTTTCTGCCATGAGAAGGGTACCCTGCTTACCCAGCTTCAGGGGAGGGCTGTATTGAAGAAAAAAGTGAAGTGATGAAGCTTGGACCTCAAACATATACTCCACTCTCAGTTAGATTCCACACTAATTTAGCATAGCGGCAGCTTTTCATGTGCCGTGGGCAAAGACATCATGGGAGAACATCAAGAAATTAGTAAGATGGAAGTCCACTGCTTATGAAAGATAGCTGAAAAATAACCTCTTCTACCATGCCTAACATTATTGTCTTTTATTTGCAGAACCTGAATGTAACCTAAGACACACATTGCACCTTCCAATAATACCTTTTGTTGACTGGAGCTTTCTGCATGTTTGATCACCCGGTACCTTGCTGGTGCTCTCCCATGTGAATTGAAACACCAGTCTTATATAGCACCCCCTGGAACATATGGACATTACCTGTGATGTATTGTGGTACCTAAGGTATGACATGTAAAATTTGTGTTAAAGCCCTAATTATGATATTTACACTGAGGCCACACAGTTTGCTGAGCTGGGCACCCTTCTACAATCCTTACTGTTGCCTACTATCCATGGTGATTCTTATATCAAGGGTTCAAATGGCATTTATAAAATGTGCAGTTCTTGTTCTGTATGCTATTCTTCAGCAGACAGAGTGCTGTCCATAAGTAGGGTACGTGGCCCATTCCACCCTGCTCGATCTCTTACAGCTATACAAAACACACACCACCATGAACACCCACAACAAAGACTGTACTCTTTTATAGGCACAGAAATAGAACATGGCTGGCACAACAGATTTCTATCCTAAGGAATCCTATACTTATTAAATAAACTTCCTAAGCATGTCAAGCAATAATGCACATGGTCTGTAGTCAGAAAGTTTCTGAATGAATAGCCTGGAAATAATAAATTCTCTATGGGGAACATAGCATGGTGCTTCTTGATCATGGAGCTTAACTCATTCAACAGTGCTTGGGATTATCAGGCTATACTACTCTATGGTATTTTGAACTGCATGCCTAGTATATACCTATGAACTCAATAAACATAATATATAATTACCATGCATCTTATAAATGTCTATGCCGCATATAGAATATATATATATATATATATATATATATATATATATATATATATATATATATATATATATGTATATATATATATATATATATATATATATATATATATATGCAGACAAAAACATTAGTTTATTGATGAATGTATTTCCATAATCCATCTCTTCTGAATGTCATTATATACTACTGACCACAACAATTTTCATACTATAATGATTGTGCTACAGATATCTCTGAATTGCCCATGCCCCTCATGTCAACACTTACTGCATAGTTTAGCTGTATGCACTGTGCTTTTTTTCCTTTCGGAATACCCTTCCTGTGTTTTATGTCCTGTATAAGTACCAACTATATATACACATAACAACATACCTGTACACAAACAGTTAATTGTTTATTTTAATATGTATTTATTTATTGACATTTGTTGACCGGGAAAGTCCACTGGGTCAGAACCCCATTTTCAGTAGAGGCCCTGAGAGAAAAGCTCCACAGGTACTCAAATACTGTACAGAACAAATACAAAGTTAAAGAGATATACATACATTAGAATAGGGCGGGGAGTAATGGTATATAGTTAATACATAATTATCAGACTGTATGGATACATAACAACATACTTTCAGTCACAAGAAAGTAATTATAATCATTGGTACATTGCACATATCGTAGGAAGGAGAAACAGTCATATAGGGGAGGAAGAAAATAATATGACAGGGGGTTAAAGAGTAGGATCTGAGTAGTTACATGTGTGAAGCTAAGGGGGCTTACACTGTATTTCACAGGTACAGCTGGGATTATTTAAATAGTGGGTTATTAGAGCAGCTTTAAAGGCTATTAGGGAGTCAAGCTGAGTAATGTATGAGGGGAGGTTATTCCATAGTTTGGTAATGTTGTAGGAATATAGGCATTGTCCTGCTCTTTTGTTGGGTTTAGCTACATTTAAAAGGGTCCTTTTTGAAAACTGGAGGGTTCTAGTTAGGGAGTATGTGTAGAAGATAGACTGGAGTACAGGACAGCTATCAGGTTTTAAAATTAGCTTATGAGCAAGTGTTAATTAAGTATAACAGTGATAGTGGTGAAATTCAAGCCAGGCCAGGTTTGAGATAGCTTTCAGGGGTGTGAGCAGTTGGGCATGTTAGAGGCAAATTTTGCTATCTTGTAGTAGCAAAATTGCAGCTTATTACTTAGGGATGTATGGAGGTTGGTAAAAACGGGGCTTCCATACAAGAGGGATGGGATAAGCAAAGTGTTTACTAGTTTTATCTTACTTTCTTTATCTAGGTACAGTTTATGTCGGCATAGTTTGCCAAGTTTGCATTTTCTTTACTGTACTGAGAATGTGTTGTCAGAAAGAGAGTTTGTTATCAATAGTGATTCCTAAATGTTTTGCAGATAGCACCTGTTCTATTTCTGTGTTGTTATGTGACAAAAATGTTGAATTCTGCAGGTGGAGGTTTTGATGAAAATAATAATTTAGTTGTTTGGGAGTTCAGCATTAAGTGAACATCATTCAGCCAGGTTTCTATGGATGTGAATGCATCTTGGGTGATCTTGAGGTTAGCGAAATTGTTGGAGGATGAGATGATAGTTCAATCATCCACATATTGAATTAATATGCTTTGTCTGGAGGCTTTATTAAGATCATTAATAAATATATTAAAGAGTAGTAGTCCTAAAATTGACCCTTGTGGGACTCCTGTGTTATTTGCCAGATACTCTGATTGTTGGTTTTGCCATCTAACTGACTGTTGTCTATCATTTAGGTAGGAAGAAAACCAGGTTAATAGACTTAGAGACCATCCAAGCTTTTCTAAATATTGTAATAACTTAGCGTGTGATACTGAGTCAAAAGCCTTTGCTAGATCTAACAGGAATACTGAAGTTGATAGGCCAGCATCACGAGCTTTATTCACAATATCAGTGAAGGAGAGTAAAGCTGTGGATCTGCTATGTCCTGGGCAGAATCCATGTTGAGTGGGAGTTAGGAGGTTGTTGTTAATGAGGTGATTTAGTAGCTGGGATTGTATGCATTTTTCTAGGATTTTTGTTAATAAGTAATGAAAACAACAAATAGATGCACGCTGTCCTCTCCAAGGTACTATGAATTAAACTTAACCTCTGTTTGGATTCATTTAATTTATTCCCCTTATTTCTTTATTCAACTGTTTATTTGTTTGTTTACTTATTAATTTCAGCTTGATAACCATGTAAGTGGGAGGCTGACAGACCTTTTTGAGACACAACCTGAGCTCCATGTTGCAAGACACAAACAGAAAATTGTAAATAGAATAAAGAATTATACCACTTTTTGATGGAATGTCAAATAGTGGCAAAATGCAGAAGTGGAATTCAAACAGGATGATAGTTGATAAAATTTAAGAAATGGAAATGAGGTCAAACTATAACTACAACTTTGCAGGCAAGAATGGCGTCATTGCTCACGCCTGAAATATTTGTGTGTATGTGCATATGTAAAATGTATAAATATAAATAGGCTGTTTAATAAAGTGGCTATGTTAAGTATAGAAGGGTCTTTACATTTTGATTGATTTTTTAGTTTTATATGCAATGATGTTCTTTAAACTAATGAGTGTGTATTATAGATGTCTTGCATTGTCGTGATTCATTAGCAGATTGTCTCTTTGCAACAAAATATCACACTTACGTTTACTTGCAATTTGCACTGTTTCACTGTAAACCTGTTACATTATATCAAATATATCTATCTATGTCTAGATATGATAGTTATGAAACAGTGAAATAAATAAAACTACGACTTCACCTGGAACCTGTGTGTTTGCTTGCTTGTTTATTTATTTTGTAAAATAAATGAAACTACAATTTCACATGGAATATGTGTGTCTGTTTGTTTATTTATGTAGGTATGAAATTATACTGGTTAGCTCTAATTAGAAATAAAAAAGACTGTCTAGTGTATAGGAATATACATGCAATAAAAGCCATTAATTTCTTGTGATTTCGTGACATTTCAGTTTTAATTGAAGGTATACCTCTCAACCTTATAGTGCAGAGAAAAAAGCCTTGAAAGAAACTTTTAATTGGCTGAGGAAGCTACTAAAGTCCAAGATAAAAGTATATGACAGTAACTTTACTCAAAAATGTTACAAAACAGCAATAAGGTACAAGTAGAAGACAGGGTCCATATGACTCTAAGATGACTAGTTACTCCCCACTTATCCCCCACTAGTACTAAAGAACAGGTCCTCACTGCACTCTCCAGAGCTAAACACACTTCAGCAATGAGCCCTGATAACTTCCAGGGATGCATCCTATATAGTTTGAAAAATTATCCCCTCAGCCTCACTAGAATGTCTATTCAGCCACAGCTTCCAGACAGGCTTCTTCCCTAGGAATGCAGGAGTGCAACAGTCATCTCTCTACATAAAGGTGGCCCATCAACAGACCAAGGGAATGACAGACTCATAAGTTGGACTAGTCTGATATACAAGGCCAAGTAAAACGTTATCATGGATCTAACAAATATATAGGAAATTTTCAAACACTGGACCCATCCCAGATTGGTTTTGTCAAGAGTAGGTCACACCTACTAAACCCAGTGGACTACATTGAGAAGGTCACCTGAGCCATGGATGGTGGGTAAAAATGTGCATACTGCATACCACAACCTGGTAAAGGCATTCAACACACTACCTCACTTAGGTATTATAGACAAACTCAAAAATTTAGACATCAATCCTAATGTAACCTGATGGGTAGTCAAATGGCTCAAGGATAGGACACATGAAGTTAAGGTTGAGGAATCCACCTCTGCCAATAGGCATGTTACTAGTGGTGTTCTACAGGACTCGGCTGTTGGACCTTTCCTGTTTGGAATACACTTCTCTGAAGTCATATCAAATATAAAGGGTGTTTGGATGACCAAATCTGCACAAGACTGCAAATTGGGTGCAATGACGGATTCCTCCAAAGATGTAAATATCCTTGAGGAGGGTCTGAGAGCCAAGTAACTGTTGCCAGAAATATAGCCTAATAGTCAGTGCCAAAAATGCATATTTATACCCTTTGGGACGATGACCATCCATAAAAAAGTACAGTTGCGTACACTTACCATATATGTAGATGCTCGAATGTATTCACTGCTGCAGTCATCACACTTGGGTTATCCTGCAAGGGGTAGCCCCTAGTTGGCCTGAATACCAGAGGCTTAGTATTTCTGCATCAGTTGCTGTCACTCCAGTACTGACTTCAGGTCATCAGTAGTATAAAATCAGGCAGCCAACACCATTACATCAGTTTTTCTTGCCCCGACTGTTAGGAGCCCCCAAATAGGGAGCTAGGTTATGGTGGAAGAACTTCAAACAAACGCCAGGCTCCAATACAGGAACTCACCCAAACAAAATTCTTTCTCCAGTAACACTGATGAAGCCAGTGTTACTGGAGAAAGCCAGTCTAGTGTTTTGTGTGGTATGGTGGAAGAACACCACCAGTAGAAAGTAAATACCAAATATTCCCTGTAAGGAGAGAGGAAGAGAGAGGGAGAGAGAGAGACAAGGAGGGTGGAGGGTGGGAAACCAGGACTGCAACAGTGAATACACTCGAACATCTACATTTATGGTAAGTGTACACAACTGTACTATGTTCTTCGTGTTTCACTGTTGCAGTCATCGCACTTGGGTTGATTCCCAAAGCTGAAGAAAAGGGTGGAGGCAGTCAAGAAGACTGGGGACCACCTAGGATGCCCTGCAAGACTGCGGTGGCAAAGCCTGCCCTGGATTTGGAGAAGATAGGCAGGTGGTAATGCTTAGTGAAGGTATGAACAGAAGTTCATGTTGCAGCCTCCAAGATGTCCCTGATAGAGACCCCTTTGAGAAAAGCTGCAGAGGTGGAGGTTGCCCTGGTTGAATGTGTCCTGACCCCTTTTGGGGGCAGTTTCCCATGCTGTTTGTAGCAGAAATGGATGCAGTGTACTAGCCATTGGGAGATTGTTTGTTTGGATATGGCCTTGCCCTCTGCCCCTGCTGTGAATCTGACTAGCAATTGGTCAGTTTTTCTAAAGGATTTAGTCCTATCTAGATAGAATCTGAACTGTCTGTGCACATCTAGAGAGTGCAGAATCCTTTCCCCCTTGTTTTGTCGGTTAGGGAAAAAGGTGGGCAAATGAATGGATTGGTTGAGAGCCGCACCGGACACCACTTTAGGCATGAAGGATGGGTTAGTCCTGAGGGGACTCTGTCAGCATGGAAAATGATGAAGGGCTCTACAGCCATGAGTGCTTGTAGCTCTGAAACTCTTCTAGCTGAACTGATGGCCAGAAGTAAGGCTGTCTTCTAAGAGAGGAAATGTAACTATTCTGAAGCTGCAGGTTCAAAGGGGGTAGGGTGAGCTTTTCCAACACAAAGTTAAGGTCCCAAGCTGGGGTAGGAGCTCTTCTGGGTGGCCTTAAGTTGTTAGCCCCTCTTGGAAAATGTTTGATGAGTGGGTGCGAGAAGAAATGTGGCTCAGCACTGTAATGAGCAGAGATGGCAGAGGCAAGAATTTTAATAGAAGAGAAGGATAGACCCCTGTGTAGTAGGTCTACTAGGTAATCCAAGATGAGAGGTAGGAAGGGCTGTGCTGTTTCGATTCCCTTAGCCTGGATCTAGGTGCAAAACCTTTTCCACTTGTCAGCATAGGATTTTCTAGTGCTGGGGCATCTGGCCTCAGGTATAACATCGAGGACTTGTTTGCTTATTCTGGCAGCTTGAGGAGAGGTCAGGGAATAAGCCAGGCTGCCAGGTTGAGGGTCTGCAATTGGGAATGCATGAATTCTCCATTTTTCTGGGTCAGAAGTGTTGGGATCTGAGGTAGGTGCCATGGTGACAGGGGTAACAGGCTGCTCAGCAGTGGGTACCAGTGCTAGCATGGCCAGTCTGGGGCAATCAGGACTGCCCTTGGTTTCTCCTCCCTTATTTTGAGGGGTACCCTTAAAATCAGTGGCAGAGGGGGAAATGCATAGACTGAGACATTTACCCATTGGAAGGATAGAGCATCCACTTTCCAGGCCTTGCTGAGAGGTTCCCTGGTGCAGAATTTGCTGAGCTGATGATTGGAGTTGGAGGCAAAGAGGTCGACCTTTGTGGTGTCCCATTTCTGCGTTACAAGGGTGAAGGTTCTGTGGTCTAGCTGCCACTCATGTGGGTCTAGCAGGTTTCTGCTTAAGTTGTCTGCCAGAGAGTTTAGAGATCCTGGCAGGAATTGTGCTAGTAGGTGTATTTGCATGTCTGAGGCCATGTGCCAAAGAATCATGGTGAGCCTGCTGAGAGGATAAGAGTGAGTTCCTCCCTGCTTGTGATATACCACATCACTGTGGTGTTGTCTGTTTTGATCAGTAATGGGCCCAGGGAGAGTAGGGATCTGAAAGCTGTCAGGCATGCTGAACAGATAGCATCTCTTTTTGGTTGATGTGCACATCTGTATTTGATTTGGGCTCCAATGGCCCTGAATGCACCTGCCATCTAGGTATGCAACCCAGGCATAGTCTGACGCATCTATGGTGAGGGTCTGGGTGGCATGGAGTTGTGAGAAGGGAAGTCCCTTGTGGTTGTATGCTGCTGCCCACCAAAGAAAAATCTTTCCTTAGACAGGGTATTATTAGTATGGTAGTTTCCAAGTCTTGAGAGTGTTGACACCAAAGACTTTTTAGGTACCATTATAGTTTCCTCATATGCAGTCTGGCATATGGAATGAATTGAATGCAGGAGGCCATGAACCCTAGAACTTACAGGATTTTCCTTGTGGATAACTGGGTTCTGGTGGCTAGTTAAGAGAAGTAGCTTGTCAGGTAGGCTTGTTTTTCTGGAGTAAGGAATGCCATTTGGGATGCTGTGTCCAGGCTTGCTCCCAGGAATACAATTTTTTGTGTGGGGGCTAGTTTTTTCTTTTCTTTTCATTGATAGTATACCCCAGGGAGGTCAGTAGGTCCTTTGCAAAGGTCAAGTGCGGTAACAGCTTTTTCTGACTGCCTAAATCAGTTAATCGCCTAAGTAGGAGTAAATTTGAATATTGCTTTGTATGCAAAAAGCAATGGCTGGAAACAGGCATTTTGTGAAAACTCTGGGAGCAGTGGATAAGCCAAAGGGAAGTGGAGAGAACTGAAAGTACATAGATCCTGCCTTGAAACGTAGATATTTCTTGCAAAATTCCCTGATTGGGATGTGTAGGAAGGCCTCTTTCAGGTGTAGGCTGGCTAAACAAGCATCCTTGGAAAGCATTTGTAGAAGCTGCTGGAGGGTGAGCATTTTGAATTTTGGTATCACCAGAAAGGTGTTTAGAATGGATAGATCGAGGACTGGGCACCAGGTGCCCTCTTTTCTGGGTACCAGGAAGAGTCTGGAATAGAAACCTTGACCTATCTGGTCTACAGGAACATGCTGTATTGCCCTAATGGAGAGCAGGGAAAGGACTTGCTTTTTGGCCTCTGCCCACTGGTTTGGAGGAAGATCTGGGATCCCTTTTGGGGTTGGCATAGTGTGGAAATAAGATTTGTATTCCTGGGACTCTATGTTGAGGACCCATCGGTCATTGGTAATAGAGGCCCAGCTGTTTGCATGGAAGGAGAGTTTTCCTGCTAGGGGCACAAGCAGGTGGGCAGAGGTAAGGGGTGAAGGTGTAAAGTCATTGTGAGTTCTTACCATAAGGGGGTGTTTTAGCACGCCCTCTTTTTGAAGAGGAGGAACTCTATTGCTTAGATCTCTGCATTCCCGGGGACTGCTGTCTGGGAGGTCTGCTTCCCCTGGATCTGGGCTGAACTGGCCTGGAGGGGGCCAGAAAGGACCAGTGCTTGGAGGGGCAATGCCTACTGACCCTCGGAGGCTGAATCTGTAAAAAGTCTTTAACTGTCTGCATAGATTTAGCCTTTTCTTCCATCTTTTTTAAGACCTCTTCTGCCTTAGTGCCAAACAAATTGTCTTTGTTCAAATGTGCATCCAATACTTTTGATTTGATATGGTCTGGAAAGGTCTGTTCCTTAAGCCAAGCATGCCTTCTAAGGACAGAACCAGTGACTGCTGCCCTGCAAGATGCTTCTAGGGCATCAAAGCCGCATTGCAAGTTGTGCTTAGTAACTTGGCTTGCAGAATGCATAAGCTCTTTAATTCTTTATTTTCTACACAAGCAGGAAAGGAAGATATTTTTTGTTTGAGGAGTTCCATGGTATGCTGCTGATATTTCAGCATGTGGAAATGACAATTTAGTGCTCTAATAGCAAGAGTTGCAGACATGTATACTTTTTTCCCCATCTGTCTAAAGCTTGGGAATCCCTGTCTGAGGGGATGGGATTCTTAGCTGAGGTTGCTTTAATTACTTTAGGTCCTTGGGAGATGACCTCTGGGTCAGCAGTAGGATTTTTGAAAAGGAATTTGTGAGAATCATGGACTCTGTAGTACCTGTCAGGTTTCCTGGAAGTAGGAGGAAGGGTGTCAGGAGTCAAACTGGATTCCAGAAAAACATCATCCACAACATCCAGGACAGGAGGATTGGCTAAAGGTCAGTGCTGTGGTAAATCTAAGAATTCCTGGAGTCTCTTTATTGACTGATGATAGTCCTGACATTCCCATTGGAAATGCTCCCTTAAAGTATGTATGGTTTCACCAAATGAAAAATCCTCAGGTGGAGAGGCAGAAGGAATGGATTCCTCTGCATCAGAATCCTCATAAACAAAGAGGGGTTGCATGTCTTCATATTCAGAAGCATCAGAGTCATCAGACTCCTGTTCAGATAAAACTACTGGGGACAAGTCTCTTTTTCTTTTGAAAGGGGTAACATGGCTTCCCCTAATAAGCATAATAAGGTATTCCGTCATTTTAAACATTTGAGATTAAGGCATGGAAGCAGGTGCCTGAGCTTGAGTCATCAGTTTTCTGGACGTAGTTCGTACCCTGTGCCTTAGAAACTTGGTAGTTTTAGAAAGAACTGAGGAGGTGAAAGAAGTCATCAGTTTGTGTCGAGTATTGTTAGTATGAAGAATTTCCTCGGAAGCCAGTTCCTGCTCAGCAGTTCCGGACCGATTCAAGGTAGAGACATCCACAGGATCCTTAGTCAAAGAAGAGTCTCACAGAATACCGGACTCCAAAATGGTCTTGGTAGTGGCCTGTGAATCCACAGATGTGGGCATCAGGGGCTGCGAAAGCACCTCACTGAGGACTGGAGAACTGATGACTAGCTTAACGGAACATCGTCAGCAGTTTTGGACCTGTGCGGTCTGTCTCTGTCTTTATCCTTACATTTTTTCAGAATATCAGTAGTCGGATGGCTTGCCGAAGCCATATCAGAATTTGAGGACTGAGAGTGAAAATATCTAGCTACAATAAGGGCCCAACGATGTATAATTCTGGCATTGAACAAAGCACAAAAGCGACAGTGAGGGACGTTGTGGTTTGGGCCTAAACAGGTAATGCAGTAAGAATGGAAGACTCAGTGTGGTATTTGCTTTCCACATGCGAGACAATTGTTAACTTTTTCTGACATCGGTTAGAGCAAGAAAAATGGATCCCCAGTGGGTTGCTTAGCTTTAGAAGACTTCAACTTCAATTCAGAAATGAAAACTCAGGTAGCGGATGACCAGGACTCATGTGAACTGCTTCTGCTTCGGGCTCCTCTGCAAGAAAGACTAGTGTAATGGCATTGGCTGCCTGAGTTTATACCACTGACGTCCTGACGTCCTGACATCAGTCCTGGAGTGACAGCAATCACCGCAGAAATACTAAGCCCCTGGTATTCAGGCCGACAGACGGCTACCCCTGGCAGGATAACCCAAGTGTGATGACTGCAACAGTGAAACACAAAGAACATTTACAACATTAATAACACTCTCTTAAGAGTAGACCCAGTGGTAAGGGACTTGAGAACAGATCACCATGTGTCCACAGTGGTGAGAAAATCTTTCTATGTGGTGCAAGTTATAAGTTATGGCATGGTATCTAGATCTAAGGAGATCATAGTCCCATAAACCTTAGCCCTCATTAGACCAATAATCGAGTACAGTGCACTTTTCAGCATGTACCTGACTAGGCTTTTGCAACAACTATAGTGGCCACAGAGATTCATTAAAATAATATAGGGTGTAAATAACATGTCCTATGTGGATCACCTCAAACTCTTGTCCCTGTACTCAGTCTCCTATAAATTACTGAGGGGCAATCTTTATCTAGTCTACAAAGCCATCTAGGATCTAGCTCTGATGGATATGCTACACATTCACAAAACAAACAGCTAAGAAATACCCAATCTAAGAATCTAAACCTTGTCTGTGACATAACAAACATGTTGGAGGAACAGGTGTGCATTTGAGAGATTACCCTTTTACTGGAAAAGACTCCTCATTTCTGTGAAACAGAGATCTTCTTTAAGCCTATTCAAATAACATTTGGACCAATGGATGGGAAAGCATAAATTCAACTCTGCTTGCCACCTATGGCTTTTATGGACAGCAGCAGCTTGTAGGTGCTCTAAGGCACAGACATATACCAAAGTCTCCAAGTAGAAAAGCTGAGCCAAACCACCACAGCTGTAGTAAACACAACCTTATTACAAAACGTACTGGAAATAAGTAAGCGCTTTCATGATCACAGTGACTGCTTCATCAGACTACTGTTACTAACTTCTTCATCTTATTTAAACACATACTCAACCAATAAGCAGCTCAACTTAATTAAAATACAATTAACCAATCAACATTACTAACTTCTTTTAAAACCTTCAGAATATTCACACTCTATGTGACAGAAATCTTATTACATAAAAGTCTAAAATAGCATAAATCTTTTGTTTAAAAATCCAAAAAAGAATATGATGCTTTGTCCTACTACATTTAATGTCTAAGTGCCCTTGCTTTGAGGAAGGGTTTTAATGATACAGCTTTGTTGATCCCTGGGGGTTTATCAGCATTCAGCCTCATAATCCATCTTTGCTCTGCTGCTTTAGTCCTATTTCGTATGCCCCTCCTCTAACCCCGTCTTCAGGAATCTCTAGTACAAGGAATTTAAATGTGTGCTGTGCCCCTGCTGTTCCCACATGTTTGGCCAAGGCACTCGTTTCCTTCTTGTTACTTATATCCCTGACATGTTCTAGTATGTGATCCTTTAACATTCTGTTAGTCTTCCTTATGGAAAAAACATACTTATATCCCTGACATGTTCTAGTATGTGATCCTTTAACATTCTGTTAGTCTTCCTTATGGAAAAAACATACTTATATCCCTGACATGTTCTAGCATGTGATCCTTTAACATTCTGTTAGTCTTCCTTATGGAAAAAAACATGCTTATATCCCTGACGTGCTCTAGTATGTGATGCTTTAACATTCTGTTAGTCTTCCTTATGGAAAAAAACATACTTATATCCCTGACATGCTCTAGTATGTGATCCTTTAACATTCTGTTAGTCTTCCTTATGGAAAAAACATACTTATATCCCTGACATGCTCTAGTATGTGATCCTTTAACATTCTGTTAGTCTTCCTTATGGAAAAAACATACTTATATCCCTGACATGCTCTAGTATGTGATCCTTTAACATTCTGTTAGTCTTCCTTATGGAAAAACATACTTATATCCCTGACATGTTCTAGTATGTGATCCTTTAACATTCTGTTAGTCTTCCTTATGGAAAAAACATACTTATATCCCTGACATGTTCTAGTATGTGATCCTTTAACATTCTGTTAGTCTTCCTTATGGAAAAAACATACTTATATCCCTGACATGTTCTAGTATGTGATCCTTTAACATTCTGTTAGTCTTCCTTATGGAAAAGACATACTTATATCCCTGACACGTTCTAGTATGTGATCCTTTAACATTCTGTTAGTCTTCCTTATGGAAAAGACATACTTATATCCCTGACACGTTCTAGTATGTGATCCTTTAGCATTCTGTTAGTCTTCCTTATGGAAAAAACATACTTATATCCCTGACATGTTCTAGTATGTGATCCTTTAGCATTCTGTTAGTCTTCCTTATGGAAAAGACATACTTATATCCCTGACATGCTCTAGCATGTGATCCTTTAACATTCTGTTAGTCTTCCTTATGGAAAAGACATACTTATATCCCTGACATGTTCTAGTATGTGATCCTTTAGCATTCTGTTAGTCTTCCTTATGGAAAAACATACTTATATCCCTGACATGTTCTAGTATGTGATCCTTTAGCATTCTGTTAGTCTTCCTTATGGAAAAACATACTTATATCCCTGACATGTTCTAGTATGTGATCCTTTAGCATTCTGTTAGTCTTCCTTATGGAAAAAACATACTTATATCCCTGACATGTTCTAGTATGTGATCCTTTAGCATTCTGTTAGTCTTCCTTATGGAAAAAACATACTTATATCCCTGACATGTTCTAGTATGTGATCCTTTAGCATTCTGTTAGTCTTCCTTATGGAAAAAACATACTTATATCCCTGA
This sequence comes from Protopterus annectens, assembly GCF_019279795.1. NCBI lineage: Eukaryota > Metazoa > Chordata > Ceratodontiformes > Protopteridae > Protopterus > Protopterus annectens. The sequence goes on from NC_056741.1 coordinate 1,952,795,693, forward strand.
CATGTTCTAGTATGTGATCCTTTATTATTCTGTTAGTCTTCCTTATGGAAAAAACATACTTATATCCCTGACATGTTCTAGTATGTGATCCTTTAGCATTCTGTTAGTCTTCCTTATGGAAAAAACATACTTATATCCCTGACATGTTCTAGTATGTGATCCTTTAGCATTCTGTTAGTCTTCCTTATGGAAAAAACATACTTATATCCCTGACATGTTCTAGTATGTGATCCTTTAGCATTCTGTTAGTCTTCCTTATGGAAAAAACATACTTATATCCCTGACATGTTCTAGTATGTGATCCTTTAACATTCTGTTAGTCTTCCTTATGGAAAAAACATACTTATATCCCTGACATGCTCTAGCGCGTGGTCCTTTAACATTCTGTTAGTCTTCCTTATGGAAAAAAAACATACTTATATCCCTGACATGCTCTAGTACGTGATCCTTTAACATTCTGTTAGTCTTCCTTATGGAAAAAAAACATACTTCTATCCCTGGCATGCTCTAGTACGTGATCCTTTAACATTCTGTTAGTCTTCCTTATGGAATAAAAAACATACTTCTATCCCTGGCATGCTCTAGTACGTGATCCTTTAACATTCTGTTAGTCTTCCTTATGGAAAAAACTTTGCAGACATGGCAGAAACTAAATATACTATATTTTTGGTTCTACAGTCTGCATAACATTTTGCTTGAATCTCAAAATGCAATTGTGGATGTACAAAGGTGGTGCAGGAATGTATATATTTGCAGGCTGTACATTTTCCGCATATATACAGTACAGTTGTGTACACTTACCATAAATGTAGATGTTCAAGCGTATTCACTGTTGCAGTCATTACATTTGGGTTATCTGCTTGACGGTAACCCTCAGTCGGCCTGATTAACAAAGTCTTGGGTCCTGAGTCAGTTGCTGTCCCTTCTTCCATGACGTCAGGTCATCAGGGGTATAAAACATGCAGCTGATGCCATTACATCAGTTTTTTTTTTGCCCCAGATGTCAGGTGCTCCCCTAATGGGGAGCAATTAAATAAAAAAGTACAATGATATACCTCTAATAAAAAAGCAAATACACCAAAAAGGCTTTTAAGCATAGTAAAGGAAAGTAGAGGTATAGCCAAAAGACGTTAGGAGGATGGGGGGAGGGTAACCAGGACTGCAACAGTAAATACACTCGAACATCTACATTTATGGTAAGTGTACACAACTGCACTATGTTCTTCGTGTTCTACTGTTGCAGTCATTATATTTGGGTAGATTCCCAAAGCTATGGTTGGGAGGAGGAATTTAGATAGCATTAGGACCAGCTATAAGGCCCTGCAAGACTGCAGTGGCAAAGCCAGTTCTGGATTTAGAGAAAAATGGCAAATGATAATGCTTGGTGAAAGTATGCACAGAGCTCCAGGTAGCAGCTTCTACGATGTCCCTGGTATGGACGCCTCTGATAAAGGTTGTAGAGTTAGATGCAGCCCTGGTGAAGTGAGGTCTGATTCCCTGTGGGATAGGTTTTCCATGGTGCTTATAGCAGAAATGAATGCAATGGCTTATCCATTTAGAAATGGTTTGTTTTGAAATAGCCTTCCCCGCTGCCCCTGCAGCAAATGCCACCAACAGTTGTTCAGATTTCCTTTGAGGTTTTAGTCCTGTCCAAGTAGAATCTAAGTTGTCTGCACATCTAAGGAATGCAGTATCCGTTCCCCCTTTGTTCTGTGGATTGGAAAATAAGGTTGGCAAATGAATAGACTGATTAAGAGCCACAATGGATACCACCTTGGGCATGAAGGATGGATTGGTTCTGAGGGACACCCTGTCCACATGAAATAGGATGAAAGGCTCCACTGCCATAAGGGCCTGTAATTCAGATACCCTTCTAGCTGAAGTGATTGCTAAAAGGAAAGCTGTTTTCCAAGAAAGAAATTTTAAGTCTGCAGTAGCAGCTGGCTCGAAATGAGGTAGAGTGAGTTTCTCCAAAACAAAGTTAAGGTTCCAGGCTGGGGTTGGAGCTCTCCTGGGAGGTCTCAAATTGTTGGCCCCTCTGAGGAGCTGCTTGAGCAGTGGATGAGAGAAGAGGGGAGGTTCTGTGCTATAATGAGCTGAAATGGCTGAGGCATGGATTTTAATGGATGAAAAAGACAGGCCCTTGTGAGACATCTCAGTTAAGTATTGTAAAATCTGAGGAAAATTGGGTGCTGCTGTGCTCATCCCTTTTGATTGGTTCCAAGCACAGAATCTTTTCCATTTTTCAGCATAAGATTTTCTAGTACTAGGCCTCCTTGCCTCTAAAATGATATCCATCACAGGTTTGCTGAAGGATGGTAGAGGAGAGATTGTGTAATTAGCCAGGCTGCAAGGTTCAGTGTTAGAAGCTGAGAGTGCAGAATCTGTTTCTCCTGCTGAGACAACAGGGAAGGAGTCTGAGGCAGGTGCCATGGGGATAACCATGACACACTGTGCAGAAAGGAGTACCAGTGTTGATGTGGCCAGTCTGGAGCAATCAAAATCATCCTTGGTTTGTCCTGTTTGATTTTTAGTAGTACTTTGGAAAGCAGAGGTAGAGGAAGAAAGGCGTAGACTGATAGGTTTTTCCAGCTGAAGGACAGAGCATCCACTTTCCAGGCTTGTTTGTGGGGAGTCCTTGTGCTAAATTTGTCTAATTGGTAGTTCTGGGGAGAGGCAAACAGGTCTATATCTGGGCTCCCCCATTTGCTTGTCAACATGTTGAAAATCCTTGGTTCCAGTTTCCACTTGTGTGGGTCCATGAGGTTTCTGCTTAGTCCGTCTGCCAGTGTATTTAATTTTCCTGGCAGGAATTGAGCTTGTAGGCGCACTTGGTAGCTCCAGGTTGTGTTCCACAATGCCATGGCTAGTCTGCAGAGGGGGTAAGAATGTGTACCCCCCCTGCTTGTTTATGTACCACATAACAGTGGTGTTGTCCGTCTTTATCAAAAGTTGCCCTGGAAGACTGTGGTCCTTGAAGGCTGTCAGAGCATTCTGTACAGCTAACATTTCTTTTTGATTGATATGCAGGTGCATTTGACTTGGGTTCTATTTGCCCTGAATGCACTTCCCTGCCAGGTGAGCCCCCCATGCATAGTCTGATGCATCTGTTGTTAGGGTTTGGGTGGCAGGGGGGTGGTGTGAAAGGTAGTCCCTTGTTCCGGTGGCAGGCCTCTGCCCACCAAAGGAATTCTAGGCGTAGGCAAGGTATGATAGGAATCATTGCTTCTAGATCCTGAGAATGTTGACACCATAGGCTATTTAGATACCACTGTAGTTTCCTCATATGCAGTCTTGCATATGGAATTAGAAGAATGCAGGAGGCCATGAACCCCAAGGCTTGCAGTATTTGTCTTGCAGATAGCAGGGTTTTTGTGGCCACTTGTTTGAAGTAGGTTGTCAAATGAATTTGTTTCTTTGGCGTGAGATAAGCCATCTGGGAAGTTGTATTCGAGCTTGCTCCCAGGAATATAATTTGTTTACAGGGTACCAGGTGTGATTTCTTTTCATTTATGGTGTACCCCAGACAAGTTAGAACCCTTTGTACAAAGGCCAGATGATTCAAAAGTATGTCCTGGCTTTCTGCCTGAATTAGACAATCGTCCAGGTATGGGTATATTTGAATATTTCTTTGCCTGCAAAATGCAATAACTGGAGCTAGGCATTTTGTGAATACCCTGGGCACAGTAGATAAGCCAAAGGGCAGTGCAGAGAACTGATAGTGCATGTAGCCTGCTTTGAAGCGTAGGTATCTTCTGCAAGATTCCCTGATTGGGATGTGCAGGTATGCTTCTTTTAAATCTAGTGTTGCCAACCAGGCATCTTTGCCTAGCATAGGAAGTAACTGGTGAAGAGTCAGCATCTTGAATTTTGGAATTTCCAAAAAGGTGTTTAGAGTAGACAGGTCCATGATAGGACACCATGAATTGTCTTTTCTGGGTACCAGGAAAAGTCTTGAGTAGAAACCTTGTCCCTTTTCCTCTTCCGGTACCAGTTGAATAGCCCCCATGCTTAAGAGAGAAAGTACTTGTTTTTGGGCCTCTGCCCACTGATTTGGGGGTAGGTCTGGCCACCCGCTTGGTGTTGGCAATGTGTGGAAGTGAAATCTGTATCCCTGGGACACTATATTTAAAACTCATTTGTCCTGGGTAATGAGTTCCCAGTTCTTTGCATGAAGAGCAATCTTTCCCCCCAAAGGGGCAGTCAGTTAATAAGTGCTTGGAAATTTTAAATGGAAGTCAGTGAGACAGTTTACCCTATGGGGAAGTCTTATTACTCCCAGATTTGGAAGTGGAGGGCCCCCACTGGGTAGTCCTGTCTGTCCCTTGGGATTGAAACCTGGGGCTTTTGCTGTGTCTGGGTTTGGCTTGAGAAGACCTGGAAGGGGCTAGAAAGGATCAATTCTTAGAGGGCCAGTGCCTACTAAATCTAGGAGGCTGAACTTGTAAGAAATCTTTAACAGTTTGCATTGATTTAGCTTTATCTTCCATCTTTTTAAGAACTTCCTCAGCCTTGTTGCAAAACAGGCAGTCCTGATTTAAGGGAGCATCCAACAATTTAGCTTTAACATGATCAAGCAAAGATTGCTCCTTTAACCAAGCATGCCCTCTGAGCACAGACCCAGTAACAGCAGCCCTGCAAGAGGCCTCTAATGAATCAAAACCACATTGCAAAGTATGTTTTCCAACTTGTTCAGCAGAATACATTAAATCCTGTAATTCTTTATTTTCCACACAGTCAGGAATCAACATCATTTTCTGTTTAAGCAATCCAATAACATGTTGCCGATACTTTGACATATGAAACTGTCAGTTTAAAGCTCTAATGGCCAAGGTTGCAGAAGTGTAAACCTTCTTACCCCATCTATCCAGCGCCCAGGAGTCTCTATCAGAAGGGGTAGGATTTTTAGCAGTAGAAGCCTTAATGCCCTTGGGCCCCTGTGAAATAGTCTCTGGATCCATAATAGGATTTTTAAAAAGGAACTTGTGTGACTCAGGGACCCTGTAGTATCTGTCAGGTTTTCTGGGAGCAGGAGGCAAGGAATCAGAGGCCAAACTAGATTCCGAAAAAGCATCATCAACAATGTCTAGTACAGGAGGGATAGCTAAAGGCCTATGCTGAGGTAGGAGTAAGAAATCCCTAAGCCTCTTTCTTGAATCAGAAAAATCCTGGCTTTCCCAGTGGAAATGCTCCCTTAGAGTATGCAAGGTTTCTCCAAAAGAACTCTGGAGGGGAAGCAGAGGGAATGGAGTCCTCCGCATCAGAATCCTCATAAGTAGATAAGGGCAAATCCAGATCATCAGAAGAATCAGAAAAACAGAATCCTGGTCAGAAGATTCATAAACAACTTCAGTCCTAGGCCTTTTAGAAAGGGGGGGGGGATTGGCTACCCCTGATTAGAGTTATTAAATCTTCAGCCATTCTTATCTTTTCTTTTTTAGGCAAAGAGGCCTGAGCATGTGGCCTGGGCATCAGTTTTTTAGGCATGGTTCGAGATTTACACCTAAGCGAAGAAGGAGGCTTCAGTTTAATATGCAAGTTTGTAGGCCTGAATACACCCTCAGAAGCCATTGCCTGCACAGCAGCTATGGACCCATCCAAGGTAGAGACATCCGTGGGTTCCATAGTTGAAGCATCTCGTGGCATACCGGACTCCGAATGGGTCTCAGTAGAGGCCTGCGAATCAGATGTAGCAGGTTTCATGGGCTGCGAAAGCGCTTCACTGAGTACCGGCAAACTGGCGACTGGCTAAGGATAAGCGCCATCAGCAGTTTTGGACCTCAGCGGCCTGTCTCTGTCTTCATCTTGGAGTTTTTTTTTTCAGAATCCTGGAAGTCGGATGGCTAACTGACGATATTTCTGGATAATTAAACTGAGAGCTGAAATATTTATAAGCGAAAATATACCGACAACGGATAGTGCACTGATTAAATAAAGCATAAAACTGACAGCAAGGTACGTCATCATCAGGGCCTAGGCAAGGAATACAGTATGAATGAAAATCTTTATGAGGTATTTGCTTTCCACAAGTAATGCAATTATTAACTTTTATTGACATCGGTAAGGAGCAAGAAAAAGTTTTCCCAGCAGGGTACTTAGCTTTAGTTGAAGACTTCGGTTCTGAAACTTGAAAACAAAAATTTCAGGAGTTGACCGACTGGCACTTGAAAATTGCTTCTGCTTCGGGCACTGCACAGCAAGAAAGACTGGGGTAATGGCGTTAGCTGCATGTTTTATACCCATGACGTCATGGAAGAAGGGACAGCAACCGACGCAGGACCCAAGACTTTGTTAATCAGGCCGACTGGGGGCTACCTGAAAGTAGATACCCCAAATGTAATGACTGCAACAGTGAAACACGTAGAACATGTGTCTCATCTCTGTGAAATGTTCTTCATCCCAGACCCTTGTGTTTTATAGCATAATTGACGTTTGAGTGATTTTTTTGTTCTTAAAAGGAAAGCTGGGTGTGTCATCTATCACTCCCTCTAGCTCTTCCACTGTTTTCAAGATGTTCCATTTCCTTTTAAAGACTTCACAGAAAATGTTGACATCACTAGCGAAAGAAATAGGGAATCTAAGTTTATTGTTTTCAGGGCTATTTGTCTTTGTTCCTATGTCTTCCTGTTGTGAAAAGTATGCTTTCCCTTTATTTCCTGTTTCTTTAAGTAGATGCACTACACACATATCAAACTCATACTTGGAATACCCCCTCTCTATAAACTCTTCCCCAAGGGTTTGCAGACCTGCTGTCAACTGTGTGTCACTATTGTTCTTAGAATCTGTCCCCTTATAACATTCTTACCAATATGTTTTGGGTGCATACTGTTGTTATGGAGCAAAGAATTTCTCCTAGTTGGTTTCCTATATAAGCTGATTTCCAGTCTGTTAATCTCAGACTTCTTGACAAACACATCCAAAAATTCAATTTCTTCTAATCAAAACTTGCAGGTAAACTTTAGGAATGTTGTTGTTGTGTGTAAATATCCTAAGAACAAATCCAGCTTTTGCAAGGAGCACCCCCCCCCCCCACCCAGAAAAAACATCATCAACAAAACGGGTATACCATAATAAGTGCTTGCTGTATTCATTATTTCATAAAAATGATGTATACTCCCATTCAGCTAATGCCAGATTGGTGTAGCTATTGGCACATGCTGTGCCCATAGCTACGCCTATCTTCTGGAGCTAGTAGTCATGCCTGAAAACAAATATATTATTCTCCAGGATAATTTCCAGCAAAGCACAGATCAAATTCACTTTTTCATTGGTGAATACCTATTTAGTGTTCAATAAATTCCTAAGGTTCTTGATACCCCAATAATTTGGAATGACAGTAAACAGAGATGTTATATCTAGAGTCACAAAAAATATTCACAATTGACCACCATAACCGTATTGTACAATACCTGTAAAAAAGTCTTGGAATCCCTTAACACATTATCACAGGTTTCAAGCACCGGAAGTAAACCTTTTTCTACGTAAACAGATAGTGGTTCTGTTGCTGACCCAGGATGCAGAGAACCCACCCATGAGACCTATAGTATCAAGTAAAGGGGGTATTCCAAGCATGAGTTTGATATGTGTGTAGTGGATCTAAGTATAAAGAGAGAGGAAATTAAGGGAAAGCATACTTTTCACGACAGGAAGACCCTGGAACAAAGACAAATAGCACTGAAAACAATAAACTTAGATTCCCTATTTCTTTCACTAGTGGTGTTAACATTTTCTGTGAAGTCTTTAAAAGGAATTGGAACATCCTGAAAGCAGTCAAAGAGCTAGAGGGAGTGATACATGACACACTCAGCTTTTCTTTTAAGAACAAAAAAATCACTCAAACGTCAATTATGCTATAAAACACAAGGGACTGGAATGAAGAACATTTCACAGAGACGAGGCACTTATATATGCAGAAAATGTACAGCCTGCAAATATATACATTCCTGCATCACCTTTGTACATCCACAACTGCATTTTGAGTTTCAAGCAAAATGTTATGCAGATTGCAGAACTAAAAATATAGTATATTTAGTTTCTGCCATGTCTGCAAAGTTTTTTACATAAGGAAGACTAACAGAATGTTAAAGGATCACATACTAGAACATGTCAGGGATATAAGTATGTTTTTTCCATAAGGAAGACTAACAGAATGTTAAAGGATCACATACTAGAGCATGTCAGGGATATAAGTATGTTTTTTCCATAAGGAAGACTAACAGAATGTTAAAGGATCACATGCTAGAGCATGTCAGGGATATAAGTATGTTTTTTCCATAAGGAAGACTAACAGAATGTTAAAGGATCACATACTAGAACATGTCAGGGATATAAGTATGTTTTTTCCATAAGGAAGACTAACAGAATGTTAAAGGATCACATACTAGAACATGTCAGGGATATAAGTATGTTTTTTCCATAAGGAAGACTAACAGAATGTTAAAGGATCACATGCTAGAGCATGTCAGGGATATAAGTATGTTTTTTTTTCCATAAGGAAGACTAACAGAATGTTAAAGGATCACGCGCTAGAGCATGTCAGGGATATAAGTATGTTTTTTTTCCCATAAGGAAGACTAACAGAATGTTAAAGGATCACGCGCTAGAGCATGTCAGGGATATAAGTATGTTTTTTTTTCCATAAGGAAGACTAACAGAATGTTAAAGGATCACATACTAGAGCATGTCAGGGATATAAGTATGTTTTTTTTCCATAAGGAAGACTAACAGAATGTTAAAGGATCACATACTAGAGCATGTCAGGGATATAAGTATGTTTTTTTTCCATAAGGAAGACTAACAGAATGTTAAAGGATCACGTACTAGGGCATGTCAGGGATATAAGTATGTTTTTTTTCCATAAGGAAGACTAACAGAATGTTAAAGGATCACGTACTAGGGCATGTCAGGGATATAAGTATGTTTTTTCCATAAGGAAGACTAACAGAATGTTAAAGGATCACATACTAGAACATGTCAGGGATATAAGTATGTTTTTTTCCATAAGGAAGACTAACAGAATGTTAAAGGATCACATACTAGAACATGTCAGGGATATAAGTATGTTTTTTCCATAAGGAAGACTAACAGAATGTTAAAGGATCACATACTAGAACATGTCAGGGATATAAGTATGTTTTTTTCCATAAGGAAGACTAACAGAATGTTAAAGGATCACATACTAGAACATGTCAGGGATATAAGTATGTTTTTTCCATAAGGAAGACTAACAGAATGTTAAAGGATCACATACTAGAACATGTCAGGGATATAAGTATGTTTTTTTCCATAAGGAAGACTAACAGAATGTTAAAGGATCACATACTAGAGCATGTCAGGGATATAAGTATGTTTTTTCCATAAGGAAGACTAACAGAATGTTAAAGGATCACATACTAGAACATGTCAGGGTATAAGTAACAAGAAGGAAACGAGTGCCTTGGCCAAACATGTGGGAACAGCAGGGGCACAGCACACATTTAAATTCCTTGTACTAGAGAGTCTTGAAGACGGGGTTAGAGGAGGGGCATAAGAAATAGGACTGAAGCAGCAGAGCAAAGGTGGATTATGAGGCTGAATGCTGACCAACCACCAGGGATCAATGAAGCTGTCTCATTAAAACCCTTCCTCAAAGCAAGGGCACTTAGACATTAAATGTGGTATTTTTAAACAAAACATTTATTTTAAATGTTTATGTAATAAGGTTTCTGCCACACAGAGTGTGAATATTCTGAAGGTTTTATTTATTTATTTTATTTATTTATTTTACATTTGTTAACCAGGAAAGTCCGACTGGACACAGGTCTATTTTCAGTGGGGGACGGGGAGAAAAGCTCCACATACAGTACATTACAAGTTAGGATTTCATTTACATCTATTAATACATTACAACACACAATAGTCAGATGTTAACATCTTGTTATCAGTACTATATACAAGTATATTATAGACTCATTTCAGCATGTAGTAGGCAGAGTTTTACATTTCTGGTAGGTTTATCAGCATGTAGTAGGCAGAGTTTTACATTTCTGGTAGTAGGTTTATATGCAGTACAGTGACAGATTGAGAGTAGTACAGTATTTGGGAAAAACAGTACAAAAGTTTTTGTAGCATTGGTGGTAGTACAGTTAATATGCAGTACTTTGTCATATTAGAAGTAGTAAGGTATCTGAGAGAAAAGGAATAATATGTTTTAGTAGGAGTTCATTCAGAAAAGGCCATATTCTTGGGGTATAACAGGTCTTACCTGCTTATCTAGAGGAAGTAATTGGTGAATATTTGCAGATGAGTTCATGCATTCATGCAACAGTGCAGTGGTTTGGTTTAACCTGGGGAGACACAGGAGCAGAGCCACTTGTTTGAATAGTGGCTTCTGAGGAGTTTCTTAAATTGGAAGGCAGAGGTTGTAGTAGTAATGTGATTTGGGAGTTGATTCCAAACTCTGGCTATGGTGCAGGCAAAGAGAGACTTACCTGTGTCAGTTTTGTGTTTGATGACATTTAAAAGGTTTTGGCTACTGGATCTTAAGGTTCTGGTGGTTGTGTAGGGCTGAATTAGTTGCTGTAGTGATGGGATATTGTTGGGCAGGTAGTACAGTTTGTGTGCTGTAGAGAATTGATGAAGTAGCAGCTGTTGGGGCAGCTCAAGCCAGTCGAGTTGCTTTAGGGCAAGACAATGATGGGATCTATGAAAGGCCTCAGTTGCGAACTTGGCAATCTTGTTGTAACAAGATTCCATTTTGGTTAGTTCGGCGTGGCGAAGATTTGTCATTACAGGGGCGGCATACAGTAGGATGGATAAGAGATGGGTACTTGCAATTGTGGATTTTGTATCCTTGGGCATGATTTTAAAAGAAGTTAGTAATGTTGTTGATTGGTTAATTGTATTTTATTTTAATTAAGTTGAGCTGCTTATTGGATGAGTATGTGTTTAAATAAGATGAAGAAGTTACTAACAGCAGTCTGATGAAGCAGTCAGTGTGATCGTGAAAGCTCTTACTTATTTCCAGTACTTTTTGTAATAAAGTTGTGTTTACTACAGCCATGATGGTTTGGCTCATCTTTTCTACTTGGATATTTTGTTCTATAGCTGTGAGCCGTATCCTTTGTCTGGGGCTTCAGTTTTGTTTTTATCTGCATATACCAAAATCTTTCTAGTCCTTGGACATTGACAATTATGAGAAATGGGGCACAAATGGCTAGTCTTAAAAAACATTAGCCTGGTAACCTGCAATGAGGATTTCTTCTAGAGAATTGCAAATGCATGAAATTGCTTTCCTTGCAAATTTGTGTACCAAGAACATGTTGGAATCCAGAAATACATATAATAACCAAAATCACCTATAGTGGAATGTAGGAAAACATAGAATACTGCTTAGCAATGAGCTTCTCTTTAAATAAGCTATACTTTACTGAGAATGACACTGATGTATACAGAAGTACGTTAAAAATAAAAAAAGACAACTGAGTACACAAGTCCCAGGATAAAAAAGTGCTCAGTCCTCATATGCGCACTGTTTCCAGGACTGGAAAAACTGACAGTGTAGAATCTTCAAGACACAGAAACATTCCAACAATGGGGATAGGCCAGGTTCGGAGGGGGGGGAATGCCCCTACTCCATTGTAGCAGGAAGTAGTAGTTCACAAAAACTAACAGACCAGAAAAGAGCCATAAAGATGATAGCGTTGAATATTGAGGATAAGAAAGAAATCATGTATTGTTACTATTATGCAAGAAGCCCAGAATTTCCAGCTAGAAGATATTCAAAATGATTAAGAGAGAAATCAGGGGAAAGAAAAATACTTCCACTAGAAAAACTGTCAAAAATTTCAAATGGATTTTTGTGATCATTAATACAAAAGATTCATGAAAACCATCTATATATATATATATATATATATATATATATATATATATATATATATACACACACACACAAAAACTTTGGGCTGTTTGCAAAAAGAAGCAACCAAGGATGTGCAAAAATATAAAGAACAAAATGTAGAGATTTTTTAAAGGCATGAAAAATAAACATGGACGTGGGAAAGAAAGAGAGATCTTATTTGTTGCAATATTTATGCAAAGGAGAAAGCCAAAGTAATCAATGCCAGAATGCATCTCCAAACATATTTGAAGAGAAATATAGGCAAACTATCCAGGTATGAAAACTTTTACAACCAAGAAATAAGATCACAAAGGAAGAAACAGAAGATAAGTAAAATAGATGGTAAACAAATAGAAGCTGAAGTTACGGAATACTTCCACAGTGAAGGATTTAGTATAGTAAGTCTAACACAGTTTATGTCACATCATGATGGAACAATTAGTCCCCAAAGTAAGGAAAACAGAAAAGAGTGAGAGACATCGGAGGAAGAAATATGGACACAGGAATGTATAATAACGTTAATATGGCACAATATTTTTGCAAAGGAGAAAGCAAAACAAATCAATACAAAAAAGCATTACCAAAGATAGTTGCAGGAAATACAGGCAAAGAGATCCAGATATAAAAATTTCACAATACAAAAAATAAGAAAACAAAGGGGAAAGTAGAAAAGAGGATTAGTAATGGAGATGTTAAAGAAATAGTAACTGAAGTTATGGATTACCTGCGAAGTGAAAGACTTAGTGTAGAAAATCCTACAGTGACAATGTCACGGCATGATTGAACAATGAGTCTAACAAATTAAGGAGAAACAGGTAGAATGGGAAGTATCTGATCACTTGCCACATGAAGATTCTCTACAGCCTTCAGTAGGAAATGAGCACAAAAGTTCAACTGGACTAGCACAGGAAGGGAAGGAGCAAGAAACATTGACAACTCTGACACAATCAATGTTGTGCAGTGATAGACAAGTGAATTCCTATATGAAATATCTAATAAGTCATTGTCCATGCTGGTGTGAACGACCTGAGACATACCCCCCTGGACTACATGAAAAGAGACATAGAGGAGCTCTCTGATTATGTAGCCCAGGCAGGTATGACCCTGACCCTAAGCAGTATCCTTCCTTCACCAAGAATGATGCCACAATATAGAGACAAGATGATCAGCTTTAACAATTGGCTTAATGTCTGGTGTCATTCAAAGGGGATCCAGTGTCTGCCTGCTTGGGATGACATGCTTGACAAGCCACGCTGCTTCGCAAGGGACGGCTTGCACCTGTCACCCCTGGGATTCCGGATATTGGCTAAGGCTCTTGCCAACCCCATAGTGCCTTTTTAGGCAAGGCTCAAATTCTAAACCTACCACCCTAGAAAACAAAAATGGGAAGAAACTGAGGGTAATGCTGCTCAATGCCAGAAGTCTAAATCTCAAAATGCACGCTCTTGAGGCCCTTCTCAGTATGGAGAACATCGATGTCTGTGCTGTAACTGAAACCTGGTTCAAGGCTCCTGAGAGCACCCCGGCACTATTAGGTTTTACCGCATATCATGGGTTCTGGCCCCAAAACCCGGACCACACCACAAAAGGAGGGGGTGTATCCATATTCATAAAGGATACCCACACCTCCAGGTTGGTGGCAACGCACAAAGCTTCGGAAACCATCCAGGTGCAACTAACCATAGGAAAAACTGCTCTACAAATTGTAGCATGCTACAGGCCACCCTCTCAAACTCAGGAACCCCACACAGCCTTCCTGAAGACACTGGAGGGTATAAATGTATCTCCAAACACCATCATATTGGGTGACTTCAACTACCCGAATATAGACTGGGAACATTACTCAAGCCCTAACTTTCTAGCCCTATGGTTCCTGGAGTTCATAAATTCAAATGCCATGGAACAGCTAGTCACTGTTCCCACGAGAGGAGAAAATATACTAGATCTCATTATCACAAACATGGGGACAAAATCCTCCACACCGGAAGTATATCCCTCATTGGTGAGATCTGATCATAAACTAATCTCACTGGAAATCCACATCCCGCCCCCACCCCAAACAAAAGACCACAGTGAAGAACTTCTCTAAAGCAAACTTCACACTACTCAAGACTGGTGTGGTATCCTTCAAGGCCCCTGAGCCAGTGGAAACCACAACCCAAGCTGTGGAAGCAATAACAAATGCCTTCTATGAACACCTCCAGGACTGCATGGATCAGGCAATCCCAAATAAAACCATGACTCTTTCCACAAAGGGCAAACGTCCAGTCTGGTGGACCCCAGCCATTAACAAACTTTACAATAAGAGGAGAAAGCTATTACATGATAGAACAAAATCCATAAAAGGGAAGTCACCCCTGATCATTATTAGTAAAAAAATACGAGCACTCATAAAATCAACTAAGGCCAATTTTGAGAGAAAAATTGCCATGGATTCAAAGGACAATCATAAGGCCTTTTTCAGCTATGTTAGGAACCTGGGTGGAGACTCACAGATATGCTCATTGACATTGCCAACATACTGGCAGACAGGTTCAGTGCAAACTTCACCCCCCTCTCCCCCCTAAAGGAGAGATAACTATCCCAGTGCAGTGTAGCCTCCCAGACATCTCAAATGCGCAGGTGAAAGCTGCTCTCTCTAAAGCTAAAAACACAGCATCAATGGGACTGGATGGTGTCCCCGGCTGTGTGCTACACGAGCTAAATGAGGAATTAAACCCGCACATAAGGCAGCTGTTTAATCTCAGCCTTACCACAGGATATGTGCCCAAGGAGTGGCGTATGGCAACTGTGGTCCCAGTCCACAAAGGCGGTGCCTCTATGGACCCTGGTAATCACCGCCCCATAAGCTTAACAAGTCTAGTCTGCAAAGCTATGGAGAGGATCATAATGGAGCTCATAAACAAAGATATAGGGGACTTGCAGACATTGGACCCGACCCAGTTTGGCTTCGTCAAGGGCAGATCATGCCTTTTGAACTTGGTCGACTTCTTCGAAACAGTCACCAAGGCCATTGATGAGGAAAGGCAGTCCATACAGCCTACCTTGACCTGCAAAGGCCTTCGACACAATACCCCACTCGGGTATTGTAGAAAAACTTACGAGCTTAAATGTAAACCCATATGTCACTAGATGGGTTGCAAACTGGCTTAAAGGACAGAACCCACAGGGTTAGAGTTGCTGGCGCTATGTCAGACTCCAAGCCGGTCACAAGTGGTGTCCCACAGGGCTCGGTCCTTGGCCCCCTATTGTTCGGCATCTACTTCTCAGAAGTACAGGCCAACATGGGAGGACTTTGGCTGACAAAGTTTGCAGATGACTGCAAACTGGGCCATAGTGGAAAGTGCATCGGACATGGATATCCTTCAGAAGGGACTCACGGAAACAGATAGCTGGTGCCAGAGCCATGGCCTGAAGTTAAACGCCAAAAAATGTATAGTCATACCCTTCGGGAAAAACAAGGTAACCTCAAGCTACCATATAGGTGGCAATCCACTAAGCACAGAAGAGGTTATCAGGGACCTGGGGACCCAGGTTGACAGTGGCCTTTCTTTTGACACTCACGTTGCTAAAGTGGTTAGAAAGACCTTCTACATTGCCCACCTGATCATGCAGGCATTCACATCCAGATCTAGTGAGGTCATTGTTCCCCTGTACTCTTCACTTATCAGACCAGTGATCGAGTACAATGCCCCATTCGGGATGTATCTCACCCAACATCTGCAGCAATTGGAGAGACCCCAAAAGTTCCTCACCAAAAGGATAAAGGGACTCCAAAATCTGTCATATGCTGCCAGATTGAAGAAACTCCAGCTCTATTCAGTCGCATACTGTCTGCTCAGAGGTGACATGTGCCTGACATACAAGGCCATGTCCAACCCGGAATTAATGGACATGCTCCACCTCAAAAAATCCAAATCCACCAAAACCACTAGAGCAAGCGACTTAAACCTTAGCAGGGATATAAATAGGATGTGCTGGAGGGATAGATTTATCACTCAGAGACTCCCTATGCTGTGGAATAAAATCCCGGTCCATGTGAGGCAGAGCACCTCGCTGGCTCTGTTCAACAGAAATCTTGACCTGTGGATGGGAGATCGTAGGTTTACCCCGGGAATCATCTCTGTGTCACTGCTGGACAGAGGCACAACAAACTAATGGGCACAGTATTTTTTCATATAAGGGGTGGCGTAAGCCACAAAACTTTGGGCTAGGCTTATAAATGCCTTAGGGCAGATAGCCTAGTATAAACCTATGAACCTATGAACCTATGAAAGACCAACAGATGATGCAGAATGCAGCTGAGGAGAAAATGTCACAGGAAGATGTTCAGGAACTTTAAGTAGAATCC
The DNA here is from genome assembly GCF_019279795.1 of Protopterus annectens. Classification (NCBI taxonomy): domain Eukaryota; kingdom Metazoa; phylum Chordata; order Ceratodontiformes; family Protopteridae; genus Protopterus; species Protopterus annectens. The sequence goes on from NC_056741.1 coordinate 1,952,811,925, forward strand.
CTGCAGCAAACGGAGAGCAAAGGTAACAGTTGCTTCATTTAATAGAGACAGATAGACATATTAAGAGCATTAAAAAAATAAGTCAATAAGATCCGAAATGTTAGAAGTCTGATCAACAAATGAATAATAGAAATAAACAGTCTATATTCATTTGCAGCTAAATTAATAACAGATAAAGTCTTACCACAAAATACAATGCAATAAGGGAAAGGAATGGAAGAAACCAAATATAATCATGGAAGTACTGAACAGAGAAAATTATAAGGCAGTTAATACAAGAAGTGTCACTGTTAGAAGAGGGGACAGATCAATACAAATACTCAGAAAGATAGATGTGATAAAAGCAATGCACAGTATTGATACGGATCAGGATCTATCGTGCACTATTGCAAATTATAGAATAAAATATATAAGCAGAAAAACTTAGAAGATATGCAGATAAGCATAATAGAAAAGTACAAAATAATCAGTTTATTGATGACCCAAAAATGTTTTATAAAGAAATAAGAAACAAGGCAAAATGAACTGAAACACCACCAGAAAAACAGAAATAGATACAATTTGGAGAAATATCTATGAAGATCCTATGAAACATAACAAAGATGTTGACTGTATAGAAAAAAATGGATAGAAAAAGCAAAAGAAAGAATAAAATGTTCAAATGTACAGGATATGAAATGGGATGAAGTAATGGCCAGAGAAAATAAAACAAAGTTAAGAAAAGATTATAATTCGAAAACCCCTGGCCCAGATGCAATACCTAACTTCTGGCTAAAAGTATTAACATCTTTATATGAATATTTATCCATGAGTAAGAACTATTTATATGCACACCCTGAACAGATACGGACCCTGCTAACAAAGAGAAAAACAATATTTCTACTTAAGAGCGAACCAGCAAGCTATCCTAAAAAGTATAAACCAATGACTTGCCTTCTGAAAATGTATAAACTATACACTGGAACTGATGCCGACAGAGTTTATAGTCATTTAGAAGAAAACTCAATCATGATAATAGAACAAAAGGATAACAAATGAAAGTGATATGGAACCAATGATCTTTTGTTGTTAAATAAACTAATTAAGGCAAAACTGTACAAAGGGGAAGAAACTAAATACAGTATGGATAGACTATAAAAAAGCATTTGGCAGTATCCTACATTCATGGATGAAAGAGTGCTTAAAAAATTATAACATACACGCTATAGTGATCGACTGCATTACAGCGGTCATGAAACAGTAAACCACTTAGCAATTAAGCTTTGACAAAGGACAAATTACAGGGAGAAACTTCAAAGGGGATATCATTTTCAGTTGGTATTGTAACATCATCCATGAAGACAGTGGAATGATGCTCAATGGTTGGCTCATACCTGCCTGTAGCACAAAATTCCTCTCGCAAGTGCGGCAGGTGCAAACAGACAAACAAAAGCACAAGTAATCAAATCAAATGGCCAGCACCAAAGTGTAAAAAGCACACAAGTGTTTCATTGGTTAACTGATAACATCATACCGGTTTCGATCTAACATCACTGAAGAAGGCTTGGATGCCAAAACCGGTATGATGTTATGAGTTAACCAATAAAACAATCGTGTGCTTTTTACTGTTTGGTGCTGGCCATTTGATTTCATACCTGCCTGTGCGACATATTGAGAGCTCAATCATGTCTCTGTTCATATAGTCCGGGGAGGTATGTCTCAGGTCATTCGCAACCACATGGACTATGACTGAGTCATACTGGTACTTGAGGTTTAGTGACCTCAGCCCTTGCAAGATGTGATGAATCTTGGTCCCTTCAGGCAACTAACTGTAAACTTCTCCTTATTGACCCTGGTGAGAGAGAAATCAGTGACTTACAGTGGAGTCTCCAATGAACAAAATATTGGATTGTGTGGTGTTACGTCTCATGGGCTTGAGAGTTTAAAAACAATGAGATGTGGTTTTATGTGTTGTGGTGGGAGTTATCTTATTTGTGTGAAAGCAGTGTTTCTGAGGTCTGCATTTGAGAGGACTTTGAGGTTTGGGTAAGGTACATGTTAGCACATCCTCATATGTGGGTCAATGTGTCTGGTCCTTTGCATGTGCTGTGAGTGTTGTTAGTGTGTCGCTGACAACCTGTTTGGTGCTTCTTTCTGTGTATATGTATATATATATATATATATATATATATATATATATGTACACACACACACACACACACACACACACACACACACACACACACACACACACACACACACACACCTCAGCTCTCTGAAATTTGGGGGAACACATCTAATTTGTTCTCAAGCTTTTGTTCCATCCCTCCTCAATCTGGAAATTATTTTGAGAGGATAGCACCCACTAAGAGTACCTTTTCCATAAATATTTTCTCTTTGTCCAGAATTCTGGGGTAAAATTTGAAAGACGTGACATACATAACACAGAGTGTGCTAACACATTTCCCACATTAGAGGAGTCAGACACTTTTTCCCTTTTGTTTGGCTCCAACTTGTTACAAAAAATATGTTTATTGCAGTCCTTTGCAAAAACTGTTTACAATTAAAAAATGAGTAATGTGGTCCTTTTCATTGTTTCTCACTGATGGGTCATAATATCCAGCAATGTAACTCTTGAGAGGCCCTCAAAGAGGGATATGTCAGAGCACTGCCGAGCCAAAGAAAGCTCTGTTTTTGGAGACAGATAGATATCAAATGTTGGAGGTGTGATGGAGAAGAAAGAGATCATCTGGAATATAGATTTTTGGGAGTGTAATGAGATGGCAGACTTACAAATGAGAACTGTGGGAACAATACATGCTAAATAATGTTTCTGAGGAGGAATGAGGTTTAAACGAAGGCAGGATTTGAATGAGCTATGCAATGTTTGACTGACAATGACTGGATAGATTATATGTGATCTATAAAGTTTGCACCTAAAAATATGTCAGTGTGATTTGTTTTCATTTATATAAATGTATGATTGTGTAAGTCATAAGTGAGAATTTAATTAAGATATTTCTTGATGAAAAAAAGTAAAGAAAACAACCTTGACATCAAGGAATAAAGTCCAAGCTCTAAACTGATTTACCCATCCTGTATTAAGTTACAGTCTTGGTGTAATAGACTGTTCACAAAATGTATTGGATCAGTTGGACAGAAAAACAAGAAAAATGCTTACTAAATGAAATACAATCATCAGTCTATACCAAGATTATATATTCCATGCTCTGAAGGAGGTATAGGCCTTCTCAAAACTGATTTTATGTCCACATCTACAGCTGTGGGACTGCATAAATATCTGCTGAACTCATCAGATCCAAAAACAGTCTTGAAAGTTTTAAAACATGATGATATGAAGTCTAAGATGACCACTCTGCTTAGTTTAGCAGAATCTTTCAATTGGAAACCAGGAATGGAAATCAAACCAGAAGTTGACAAAAAACATACAACAACTGAATGTGTGAAAAAACAAAAGAAAGAATGTAAGAAAGATCAGATGAGAAGGGAAAAAAATGTGGAAAAGCCATAAATATAGTAAGAAGTATAGTAATCTCCTGGAACAACCTCATGTTGATAAGGATTTGCCACAGGAATTGATAAGGGGTCGCAAGTTGAAATCAGAGGATGAAAGCTTAATAACAGCAGTCCAGGATAGTGGACTACACTTACATTAGTTTACAAAGTCCACAGAACATGTGGGAGAAGCAGACAAATGTAGGTTCAGTAAAAAAAAGAAACATAGTTGCATACCTCGTTGCTGTGTGTGATGCACTTATGGAAGAGGGTCTATATATTGAAAGACACAACAGGTTGGAAAGATTGTTCCACTGAAGATTGTGCAAACACCATAGTACAGAAATAGCTTAGAAGCATTGGAAACATGAGCCACAAAGTATAATAGAGAATGATGAAGTATACATCAAATTGGATCAGCCATTACCAACAATCTAAAAAAGTAGTTGCGAGAACACCAGATATAGTACTTCATGAAAAAAGTGCAAAAGTAGCATTGATCATTAAAATTGCTGCACATTGCCATTACAGTGTCTTACATACAGTAAGACACAAAGTCATAAAATATCAAGATTTAAAGGCAGAAATGAGAGCAATGTGGAGGAAAAATGCCCAAACAGTTCCAATAGTAGTAGTAGTAGCAACAATGGGTCAGAAAAAAAACTATTGTCATTATTAGATATGCTGCCCATAAATGTAACTCCATATGAATTGCAGGAATCAGTTCTGGGTCCATTGCAGGTGTTACAAAGAGCACTTTGGATAACAAAGATTGAGGCAATACTAATTTCATGAACTTTAACCATACCCTGACTTAGGAATGGGGTCCATTCCCAAACCACTATTAGAAACCCAAAAGATTTGGAGAAATTAAACCATACATCTGACACATCCACTTAAATGGCATGTTTATAGAACAACATACAGCCTGTCCAAGTTTAATCCAGACATATGCATTACTATCCTATTATCTTTTAATTGGAATATCCAAAAAATCCTATCCTTGCATGATGCTTTAAATGAATGCAATGCAACTTTCCTTAACATCCTTACAATTCCTGGAAGGAAGAGAGTAAAAACAAATAAGGTAATCTGGTTATCCAAAATGAGAAGAATGCTAATGCAAGATAAAGATAAAGTGTGGAAAGAATGGTAGAAATGTGAAGCATCACAATATCTCAAACGTCTGTAATAAAAAGCAAATAAATGAATGCAAAAATCTATACTAGAACAACACTCTGAACAATAGCTAACACAACCCTAAAAAGATTCCAATCATCTATTAAAGAAACCTTGCATCCTGGTGAAAAATTCAACCCTAATCCCTCTCCCAAAACTCATTACACAAACCTGCAACAGAATTCATCTCTTATTTCGTAGCTCACACAGTGTTCTTAACCAAGGATTCCCACATGTAATTCCAACCCTGCTCAATGGCCATATACCACTACATCCACTTTCACCTTCAAACCAGCACCCTCATTCTACATAAAACAACTCAAACATAAGTCTTACATGTTATAGTCATTCTCTCTCACCTGGTAGCTTCCATATGCCCATCTAGCTTGTGTAACTGATTATTTTTTCACCCTTTGTGATTCCATTCCAGGTTCAACATGCTCTGCTCACCCTTGCTCTGCTTGGAATCACCCTCCCTTACCCCCATTCCCACCCACCCCCACTTTCCTTACATTTACTCACTCCCTTGCCACACCTACTCCCAGCACAAACCAATTGCTGCAACTCATTTCAGTTTCACAGCTGTTAGACAAATACCAGTAATTTAGCTATCACACTTGTATCTCTCCTCTCCATCTTTCCCTAGTTATCCTCACTTACCCCAAACCTCTACTATAATGCTGTTAAGTAGTCAAAAAACTCTGCTCTTACTGATCCCACTCACTATTTTCCTAGTCGCCATAGATATTGTTATACACTATTACGTTTTATGTATAACAGTTAATTACTCCCCTACCAATCCAGAAAGTACTCACCCCTCCAACACTCCATAGCTAAACCTGACTCTTCTCTCAGGCTGTCTTCCTGACAGTCTTAAGCAATCACCTTTCAACCTTCCTGCTAAAACAAAATATTTCTCCCCTAGTGAAATCATATGTAAAAGTTCCCCTAACAAAACTAATTTTACACCAGAAATCTTTAATACACTACTTCAACAAATAAATTGGTTCACCCTTAAAAATCTCCAACTTGATCTAGCAGTCCACTATTTCAATGACAGGTTTCTCTCTATTTTAAACACACTAGCTCTCTTAAATATATATCTATATATATATATCTATCTATCTATATATATATATCTATATATATAAAAGCTAGATCCATTCCCTGGCTCTCCTCAGACACCAAGAGAGAGAGAGAGAGAGAGAGTACGGCACAATCACCAACTCTCAAAAAAATAACTTCCCTCCAAAACTACTAGTGACTATGTAATTTAGCCAAAAAAAAAATCAAACACGACAAAAAGCAATACTATACATCGATTTAAAACAAGTACCATAATAACCCCCAAAACATCTGGGGTTCTGTCAACCAACTCCTGTGCGACCTGGTCACACATCTATCCCTAGTTCCAAACTAAAAAAACACACCTGACAACATTGCCACTCAATTTAATAACCATTTCATTCATTTTATACTATCACTTGTACTAGACAAGAATAATTCCAACTCTCTCTACCTACTAATTTCAAAGCAAAATGTGATTATTTTAACTTTCAGCTTATACAAACTCACTAAGTAAAAAAAAAAAAAAAAAAAAAAAAAATCCTATCCAAACTTAAATGCTCTTCACTGGTACTGATCAATTATCTAATGAATACCTGAAACTTGCTGCAGGAACTATTTCATACCCTATATCTCTCCTCATAAATCAATCCATCACTAAGCAATATGTTCCATCCATTTGGAAGGTGTTACATGTCATCCCTCTCCATAAAGGGAGCCCCCCTCATACTTTCCTAACTACAGACCCATTGCCATACTTTCCCCCTAGCTAAGATTCTTGAAAAATGTATTCACGCTCAACTCCTTGACCACCTCTTGAAAAACAACCTCTTATCCCCAACCTAACTTGGTTTCTGCCCAAAACATAGTACCACAACTGCCCTCATTAGTTTCATTAATACAGGTAACCAGCATAGGAACAATGGATTACTTACATCTTCTGTATTTCTCAACTTATCAAAGGCCTTCAACATGGTCTCCCACAATAAACTTCTTCATAAACTAACCTCCCTCAACCTCTCTCACTCAACCCTTTCATGGTTCATCAGCTACTTAACTAACTGCCAACAAGCCGTTAGATGGCTAAATGAACTAGCCTCCTCCCTGCACATCTCTATTGGCGTACCTCAAGGTTCCATTCTTGGACCCATTCTCTTCACTGTATTTGCAAACAGACTACACTCTCCAACCCAACATGCTACTTTAGTTCAGTATGTGGATGATTCCTCCCTTATATGCTCAACTCCATCCTTATCTAGCCTTCTCACCAAAACACAGCAATCCCTCCTGGACATAGAAAATTACCTTAACAATTCACAATTGATCCTCAACCCTTCTAAAACAAAACTAATGCTTTTCTCCAATAGTAAAACATCTGTAGACCATACATCATTCGCCATTCATTCATCAGATAATGCCCTTATTGATTCTACAAGGCTTCTTACAGTCACCATAGACAAGGACCTTAAATTTTACATATATTTAGGCCTGTGATTAAGCAAGTGTGTATCGAACTAGGCTTCCTGCATAGAATAAAGCCCTTCCTAACTGATTCCACCTAACACATCATTAGTAAAACTCATTTACTACCCCCCCTTTTATATGTGTCACCCATTTTCACTAACTTAAGAAAATGCAACTTAACCAAGCTAGCATCCTGTTACAATAAAGTGGCCAAATGTGCCACCAGCCAACCTTCTAGAACCATCATTGCACCACACTACACCAACTCAACTGGTTGGAACTCCCCCATCTAATAACCTATAGCCAACTAGTAATAATTCTTTCTATCTTACTTCATCCTGAAAACTTTCCATCTATCAGCAAACTAGATGAATCCTATTCTAGCAGTAGAACATGAAGGTCTTATAACAAATTACTTCTGAAGGTCAGTAAGTCAAATAACAGTTTACCAAGATTCTCTTTACTCACATAAAGTGGCTAAAGCTCAGAATGACATACCCCAATACATTCTTAAGGCCAACAATACTCTTCATTTTAAACAACTACTTAGGGAACACCTCAAGAATATTTGGATCTGCTCCTGCACTAAACCTGATTAAATTTCTACAATGAGCTACTCTCTTCCTTTTTTCTACACATAGTTTCTTATTCTTCTTATCCTCTTATTATTCCCCTCTCATCTTCCACTGGCACTCCAGCAATGGGTTATTAATACAATCTTTTGTTCTTTTCTTGACCCATTTTTTTTTTTACTTTTTTCAGCAGGTCCTATATGTTTACCAAAATTAACTATTGTCATTATTTTCCTTCCTCTGATATTCCTGCTAAATAATTTATGTCTTGGATGCATTTTGTATAGCTGATTAAAGCAAATCAATTTTTTTATATTCTAACTATATGTATTCCTCTAATTGCCTTTAGTGACAGTACAATAGTACAACTGCCATCTCAATGTCATGTTACTGTTTTTGTCTTCTCTACACCTTATGCATTCCTAACATTGCTTTTGTAATTGTATTACATTGAACTTTTGGAGCATTGAATTTGTGCAGATTTTCTCCCTGAGCCTCTGCTGAAAACAGGTCAGCTTTTGCCCAGACGGACATTCCCGGTAAACAAATGGAAATAAATAAATAAGTAAAACGCAAACCATGCACAGCTTCTGCTGATGACGTTCCAAGTGAGCACCTTAAAATAACAGCCAATAGCAGTGCAAATCTTGTCTCAATCCTTATAAATAGGTCAATCTAGGAATCCCATGTTCCCCTGCTTTGGAAACAATCACATATTATCTATCAACACAAAGTAGGAAATTCAACAGACATCACCAGCCTTAGACCTATAGTGATCATAGGTTCATGGGAGAATAGTAGGCCAATTGCCCTGAAGTCAGAAAGAAACTGTGTACTCTTGTTTATGAGGTGAAGAGCTTAACTATCATGCTAAACATACCCTCTCATAAATACTTGGAAAACATGGCTTCCATACATCCCATATTACTAACTTTGCACTTCAAACCCTTACATATACTGTTAATACAGTTAGAGATAATGGCAAACTAGTCTCCTCCTTATTTCTATACTTGTATAAAGCCTTCAACTCAATTTGTCACAGCTAACTTCCACTTCAAATGTCCACTGTATTTCTATCATATAGAGTACCCTTCTATGGTTCAAAAGATACTTATCCAATAGATATCAGTCAGTAAATGGCACTCCATCCTCTCTCCATACATCACAGTCACCACCAGTGTACCACAAGCCTCTCTTCTTGGGTTTATATCACATAATCAAACTTCCAAAATATCAAGCACCATAAGCTCGAACTTGGAAGCTCGAAATGTGATAACATTGAACGTTCAGAACAGCGATTTTTTTTTCCCAGGGAAAAAAATCACTGTTCTGAGAAACACACACACAACACAAGCACACCAAAAATTAAATAATCTACAAACATACACTTTACAAAACCCTACTTCTAACCCTACACTAAACCATACATACAGTACTACCTATCCACTTACCTTAACCCGCTCCCTAACCCTAAGGTCCGTAACTATCGCACACTCACCCTAAGGAGCTATACCTAAACAAACTAAATAATACACACACATACATTTTACAAAACCCTACCTGTAACTAAACCATACATACAGTAGTACCTATCCACTTACCTTAACCTGCTCCCTAACTCTAAGGTCTGTAACTATCGCACCACAGTGGAGGAAATAACAAAGCCACGGAATGGCCCACCAAAATCTTGCCCTAGGCAAGATTTTGATGTTCCGCGGCTTCGCTATTTTCCGCTTTCGATGTAGTGGTTTCGATATTGTAGCATTCAAAGTTTTGAGACTTCGATGTTACAATATAAACCCCTCTTCTTGGTCTCCGATTCTTGAACACACCAACACTCTCCACTGACCCACACAACAGGCTTCCCTAATACAATACACTGATGACTCCACACTCATAAGTGTATAAGATAACTTGGCACATCTCCAAAAAATTACTCAGAAAGCTGTAACAGACACTGAAACATAGCTTTGTAACTTTCAACTCATGCTCAACCCTCCCAGAATACTACTGTTTCCCCAGAACTCTCTCTCTCATCAAAAACAATATTTAAAATCCTCTCACTTAATAATATACCATCTGAAGTCATTTCTAATAGCAAATAATGAGGGAAGATAGTGGATGGTTATAAGTAATACTGAATAATAATAATAATAGTAATGATATAAGTGGTTTATGGCAGACAGGTTCAGTTAAAACCTCACTCCCTGTCCCCCCCCATCAGTAAATCAGGACATCCCCAGTACCTACCTTCTCCCCTTATCTCTAGTCATCATTGCCCTCTCAAAGGCAATAAATACAGCTTCCATGGCACCCAATAACATCCCAAGCTGCATCCTACATGAACTCAGGCAGGAACTTGCAGCACCATTAGGCAACCTATTCAACCAAAGCCTGAGTATCAGCTTCATCCCAGCTGAGTGGAGGACAGCCACTGTCATCCATTTGCAAAAAGGTGGAGCGGCCACTAATCCAGGGAATTATAGACCCATCAGCCTTACTAGCTTGATTTGCAAAGCCATGGGGTGGATTATCATGGACTTCATTAACAAGGACATTGGCAACCTCCAAACACTCAATCCCACACAGTTTGGTTTCATCAAGGGGAGGTCATTCCTGTTAAATTTGGTCAACTTCTTTGAGAAAATCACTAAAGCCATGGATGAGGGGAAGATGCCTACCTTGATCTGGCCAAAGCCTTCAATACTATTCCCCACTCAGGTATAACAGATAAATTCTCTCAACTAGGCATCAATCCATATGTTACCAGATGGATAGCAAACTGGCTCAGTGATAGAACCCACCTAGTCAAAATAGGGGAAGCCATCTTAGGGCCTCTACTGTTTGGGATATACTTTTCTAAGGTGCAGGCCAAAACCAGTGGGATACAGCTGACCAAGTCTGCAGATGACTGCAAGATGGATGTTGTCATCAATTCCCCTAGTGATGTGGACATCCTCCAGGAGGGTCACACCCAAACAAATGACTGGTGCCAGAAATATGGCCTCAAACTGAATGCCAAAAAATGCATTATCATCCCCATTGGGGAGAGTCATGTTCCCACCAATTATCACACTAATAATTAGGTCCTAAGCACACAATCTGTCATGAGGGACTTTGGGACCCAGGTTGATAGCAAACTGACTTTCGACCACCATATTGCCTCCATTGTATGGAAAGCTTTCTACATGGTCCACCTCATTAGTAAGGGTAGCTCATCCAGGGACAATATGGTCATAACCTCCCTGTATTCTTTCCTTATAAGATGCATTATTGAGTACAATGCCCCTTTCAGCATGTACCTCACAAAGCACATGCAGCAGCTGGAGAGACCACTGAGGTTCTTTACCAGGAGAATTGAGGGCCTCAAACATCTACCCTACACAGATAGGCTAAAGGCCATGTCCCCCTACTCAGTCTCCTACAGACTCCTCAGAGGTAACCTCTGTCTGGCATAGAAAGCAATCTCAGACCCCACCTTGATGGGACTGCTGCATATCCGCAAGTCAAGCTCCACTCGAGTAACCCACATGCACGACCTCAACCTGGTCTGTGACATCAATAGGACTTGTTGGTGAGACAGATTTGAATCCCAGAGAGTCCCCTTTTTGTGGAATATACTCCATCTCCACATCAAGCAGAGTACCTCATTAACCCTTTTTAAATGCAACCTGGATAACTAGATGTGGAACAGAAAATACTTCCCTGGGATTCCACCTGTGTGCCTGCTGGACAGTGGCATCAGGTGCTGACTTGTTGAAACATGGGCTAAATTCTTGGCTAGGCTTGTAAGGTCATCAGGACCAATAGCCTAGTAACTTCCTATGATCCTATGATGATGACTAAGTTTGCAGATGACTGCAAGCTAGCAGCAGTTACTGAATCCTCAGATGATTGGCCATCTTGCAGGGTGGTTTATCTCAAATAAATAACTGCTGTCAAAATCATGGTCTGAAACTACATACCAAAAAATGCATTACTGTATCTTTAATGAAGTCATGTACCCCTGGGAACTACCACACTGACAATATGCCCTTAAGACTTGATACAGTTGTTTAGGATTTGGGAACTTATGTGGACAGTTACTTAACATTTGACCAACATGTGTCTGTTGTAAGAAAATCCTTCTATATTGCACAGATTATAAACAAAGGGATTGTGTCTAGATTTAGGGATGTCATTGACCCCCTTTACTCAGCTTTCATTGGGCCAGTTATTGCACATAATGCCCCCTTTGACATGTATCTGTTCAGACACATGCAATAACCCAAAGATACCTTACTAACAGGATACAAGACCTAAACAACAGGTCCTACATGGACCAACTGAAACCCCTGTCAATATACTCAGTATCCTACAGATTCCTAAGACATGACCTGTGTCTGCCATAGAAAGCATCCTTTGACCTATTACTAATGGATGTACTGCACATCATTAAGCCAAATGGCTTCAGAAATACTTTGCCCAGGCATCTAAACATCTTTTGCAACATTAATAGAACAGTTTGGAAGGAAAGGTATATTTCTCAGAGGATACTGCTGCTGTGGAACAAACTCCCCACCCACATAAAATGGCGATACTGTACTGTACTGGCTCACCAGATGCACAGAAGCAAGCTCTGCCCAAACCTGCCCCAGCTGGTTGATGTGCTGCTGTTCTCATGTATAACCAACACAACATGGTTTTCAAGACAGAAAAGAACGTCAAACGTGTGAATATTTTAACGCAATTTCCACATCTTTTCTTGCAATAGAAACAGCAATACCATTTTTTCCCCTTTGTTTTTGCAGGGTGCAAGCCCCCTGCACCCCCTTGTGGGGGCACTGCACCCCCCATGCCCCCCACCACTTAGATATATCAACTCCATCTTACAAATGACACAGTGCCTTCCCTTATTACCAGCAAGACTAGTAGTGTAATGCTACATAAAACAACGCCGTTAATTCTTCCCTAAAAGGAAGGGTATATTTTGAAATTGGCATGCTATGCATATTAGCCCCTGGCATCATGCACACAATGAATGTAGATGAGCAGCTGAGTTAATCAGCTCTTACAACAGAAAACTGTAACAAACCTGTTGCAAATGCTGCTCATCTATAATCATTGTTTACATGATGTGAATGGCTAATATGCATGGCATGACAATCATGCCTCATTTCATATTCAGGTTCACTCATCAATCATCCTGACCATGCCAACTCCTGCACAAAACTGAAGATGAACCAGTACACTACAATATCGCCCACAAAACAAAGTTCTTCCCTATCCATTTTCAAGTGCAGCTTAGATATATGGATGGAAGGCAAAAATGTACCCTCAGAACTGCCCCATGCTCTACAAATGGACAGATGCAGCTCTTTAATGCTTTATCCTACTCATGGGTCCACTCAAATTATCTATGGTATGATCCCAGTTATTCCCATTAGGGGTACTATGCAATAATCAACCATGGGGCAGGTAAGGGCAATCTATAACCAAGTGGGATTGCTTATTTCAAACACAAAAAGGAAAATTTGCTAGATAAAATGGCCTACAAGAGTAGCTAGCCTACTGCATATTTAAACTGTAGATGTTTTGTTTTATTTTTGAGGCTTTTAAAATTGTTTTCAAAATGTTTTTAAAATACTATGGAACTTTTCTCCCTGGCCCAAATAATAAAAATTGACTCCTAGACTTGTTAGACTTTCCCGGTAGTCAGAAGTCATTAAATAAATATCATGCTTGACTTTGTCCTTACAAACATTGCCTCTTCCTACACCCCACTAATATAATATAATATAATATAATATAATATAATATAATATAATATAATATAATATAATATACAACTTGTGACTGCAACAACTACCCAAATGAAAATCAAGAAAAAATTACACCCAGATAAGGAAATTTGTGGAAATAACTGGACACCCATACCACAACAAAAATCATCGGACTGAAAAACTATGAAAGCAATATTACTGGTCATTAACTACTTCATACTGCTCAATTATCTCTGATTTTGCCTCATATTATTACCCTTCAGTTTATAGAATGTTTTGATCTTCTGGCAAATCACTGAAGATTATAGTCAGTAAGTAATTTCAGGCATTAGAGTTTCATGCTTCTTAGCCTTTAGGAAATCCATATTGATGAAAATCTGGTTGTTATTCTAGTAACGTAAATTAGGGTGATATTTAAAAGTTATACCTGATTTTGGACTTGTAAAGATTCTGGTGGTCATTAGTTCAGTATCAGCCTATGAACCTACTACTTATTCACAAAGCATGGCACAACAATACACTGAATGCATCATTAATACTTATTTTTGCGATATTGAAGTGTATTAACCCACCTGATGAGCAGTTACAAGCCACGCCCAAATCCCGCCTGTGACAGCGATGTCAGTACACCGCCCAACTTTTAATTGAAATTGTCTGCTTGCCCTCAATTAAGCCACATTGATTTTTTTCTATTATTATTGTTACTTTATTTATTTGTAGTCTCACGAAGTCACACTGATTCTTTTCTATTATTCTTGATAGTCTGTTTCCTAATAGTGTCTTGAGTCCCTTGTAATCACGATTTAATATAGAAATAGGTCTATATGCACCACAGTCAACTGAGTTCTTCCTATTCTTTTGTATTATCACTAATACTGCCTTTTTCTAAGTCTCTGGGATCTCTTCTCCTCTTAAATGTTGTTACATAAGGAGAAACAGACCTTTATTATTTTTACTTTTCATATCTGTCTTACTCTACCATGTATTCCAGATGTTTTACCTCATTTCTGTTTTTAAATTACCTCTGTTATCTCTAGTTCATCTATTGTTTCTTGTTAAAACTGATCTTCTTCTTCTAGTGTTGGTATCTTAAATTCTCCCAAATACTTTTTCATTTCGTAAGAAAAAACGTCAACGTTCTGATCAGCACAGTACAATTTCCAATAAAAGGTTCCCATGATTTTTAAGATTTCTAATGGTTCAGTTTCATTTGTTATCATTTCCAGATTCCTAACTTGGTGATCATTTTCTCTTTTGTTTCCTTAGGTTTAGCACCGATGAAATTTCATTTTAATGCCATGGTCCTATATTCATTTATGTTTTTAAGTATACAAGCATTTAATACTTTGCCAATCTAAACTGTACCTCCTCTGTATCTTCTAAATTCTCTTCTATTTTCCTTGTAGCAGCTTAAGCCTTCTGAAGCCCTCTAAATACTTGTCATAACTTTTCTCAATGAGTTATTTTGCCTTCAAAATCACCATGTTTTTAACTTTTAATGTGAGGTAATCCCACTCAATCACTTCCTGATTGCTTAGTTTGATTCAAATCCTTTATCAGAACTCCTAGCACTTGTTCTATCCATCTGCTAAAATTTCCTCTTTATCAAGTATTATGGAAAATGTCAGTGTTTATGTATGTATTCTGATTTTTTGTCTACTACCCTTAACTGTATTGGTGCATGATTAGGGGGTAGGTTCATATTTGGTGCTTATTTGAATGGTAATCACATAATGACTCGATCCAACACCTTTATCTAGTGTTTATGCTTATTTGCCTGTTAAACATTCAGTTACATGACATGGAATTACAGTGTGCATTCCGTGTCAGTCACGGCAAATTACCGTTCTTAATCACCGCTCTCCGGCATATCAATCATGGCGGCCATGCGCGAACTAACTGGTGGGTTAATACACTTCAATGTTGCCCTTATTTCTTCCTACAACATATACTCCAAATTCAAGATTTGACATAAATAATGAAAGAGAATTTAATAAATCTCATACATAAAAATGTACAGTAACCTGTAGCATCCTTTGGTAGGCTTGTAAGCATGTACCAGAATGTCTTACTGGAGCCATGTTTTTTGTGAAGCAGACTGTTGTTTCAATTGAGCCAGCAGGAAAACCTACCCAGTATTTGAGCAATAAAACATGGCCACATACTGCACCAAGAAGTGAGGTGACAACTCTGATTTTATAACCCCTCAACAAAACTAATTCTAACTCTATTGTCACTATCCAGAAAAGGAAAATGCAATAACTGTTGTATAAAAAAAAAAGTAACTAACTAATAAGCTACAATACAGCCTTCGACAATGATACCCGCAGTAGTGGTGCTGCGGTAGCGTTGTCGCCTCACAGCAAGACGTTGTTGCATTCGATTCTCAGCTAGAGCGCCTTCTGTGTGGAGGCATGCGTGAATGGGCGTGCCTTCGTTGAAGGTTGTGCATCAGGGCCGGTAACTCGGTACGTCAAAATCCACTACCAAAAATTAGGAGACCTGAGTTCCGCTGTGGCGACCCCTAACACAACAGCCTTCGACAATGATCACATCTTACCACCTAGAAAACTAGACTCCCAATCAATCTGAAAAAATACCCAGTTAGCAATGTAAATAACACTCCTCCACTAACACACACACACACACACACACACACACACACACACACACACACACACACACACACACACACACACACACACACACACACACACACACACACACACACACACACACACACACACACACACAAACATTGAAATTACTGCTCACTCAGAGTGCAGGAAAACTAGTGACCTGTAAAGAATTCAACTTTTAATACAAAGCTTTACACTATATAAACATGTGACATGGAAACAAGACGTACATCAAATGCATACTGTCTACTTAAATTTCCCCAGTAATGAAGCCGAACACAAGAAATGCCATCAATAACACGCAGTTTAAATCAGAATCTCTCAAACATACAAATGTTCACTTACCTGTAATGTCCAAGTGTGTAGTCTAAACAAGTCCCATTAACTCTTTGAGCAGCCATCACTTACACAGCTGACTGCTTCTCCGGATGACTTGCACAGCCTCTACAGAACAGTTTAAACAACAGAATAACTTACTCCAAAATTCAAGTCACCTATAGGAAATCTTGAGAGTCATTTATAATCCCACTGTCACCAGTCACAAAAAGTAAAACTCTTACAAAAGTTGTAATTTAATAAAAAAGGCTGCACTAAACTCTTGCCCAACCTTCCCTTGTGACTGTGAGTTCCACAACTGAGTGAAACTCTGTAGAAAGTGACACACACATATTTCATAAAACAGCATACCCTCCCCCAAACAATTAAGCCAAGCCTTGTCTCTCCACATGATACAGCTAGAAAATATCTGACTTTACTACTTTGTAATGAATACATGAAGAGATTACACTGGTTAACACATTCAGATAAATGCATACATTGAAATGAATAAGACGTTTAAATAGCTCAGCATTTAAACCTCTCATTCAATGAAATGAAAGTCAATACCAAGCCAGAAACCAATGCACTTAGCACCTCATCAAGTTGGATATGACCATTTTCTCCTTCTGCTGGCACCCATTGTTTAATCCAGTATGTCCAAGATCAAAAACACAACACAAAACCAAGGATGAATGCAACAATTCTAGAATCATTAGCATGCAAACCCATTGACTCAGGCTTCGCTTACCTCAAACGGAGAGTTATGTAACTATTTTTATATATTTAGTCAATGTTTGGTTAATGTAACAAACTTTAAGAAACTGAATTTTCAGTGAAGATTGATATCTGCAGAAAATGATAATAAAAGGTACGTATACAGTTAGTTGTAAGTGCCCCATTTATAACCTTGTAACACACTTGGACCATATGTGAAAAACATTTCAGTGAAAATCTGGGAAACCACAAATATTAGCTGCCCAAGAGGAGAGCTGAGAAACAGAGGCTGGCATGAGAGGAAATGTGTTTATTTTAATGATGTGCTTCCCCTGCAAGAACCAAAACCTCTAAATGTATGAGTTGGATTAAACTTACAGAAACTGGCATCTCATGATGGCCAGGAACACAAAAGCAAAAAGTATATTAAAGTATTTTTTTTACTGATATACTTTTTTTTTGTGGCCATGTAAACATGTTACAGTCTTGAAATGCACTCACCAGTGCACATACTGTCTGTAAAAATACCATGCATGTACGTTTTGTCCAAGTCTTCTTGAAACACTGAAAAAGATTTTAGCCTTCAGTGCAGACAAGTCAGCACATACTCCCTCTCCACTCCCACATACTGCAACTCCATGCAGGTCACCTAGGAGTCACCAGGAAAGCAGGCCTAAGCATGTCATGTCCACTAACTCAGCTTCCATACGTAGATGTGACTTAGTCCTATGTTATAGGCTTATAGGAGTTGCATATCAATTGAGCTGAAAGTACATTTCTCTTTTGCCAGTACCCAACCTTAAGCCTTTCCTCCCTTTTCAAGGAGGGCCAGGCCATTCATACCTGGGATGAATTTCTAAAAGACAGCTACTTTACGGTT